>NW_022097630.1:0-48178 GCF_006542625.1 Nomascus leucogenys
TTCTTTCTGATCTGTGCATTCAGCTAACAGAGTTGAACCTTCCTTTTGATTGAATAGTTTTGAAACACTCTCTCTGTACAAACTGCAAGTGGATATTTCGACCACTAAGAGGCCTACAGTTGAAAAAGGAATATGTTCAAGTAAAAACTACACAGAAGCATTCTTTGAAACTTCTTTTTGGTCTTTGTATTCATCTAACAGAGTTGAACCTTACTTTTGTTTGAGGAGTTCTGAAATACTCTTTTTGTAGAAACTGCAAGTGGACATTCGGAGCGCTAATAGGCCTACATAAGAAAAAGGAATATCTTCAAATAAAAACTACACAGAAGCATTCTTTGAAACTTCTTTCTGATCTGTGCAGTCAACTAACAGAGCTGAACCTTATATTTGATGGAGCAGTTCAGAAACACTCTTTCTGTAGAAACTGCAAGAGGACATTCGGAGCCCTGAGGGGCCTATGGAGGAAAAAGGAATATCTTCAAATAAAAACTACACTGAAGCATTCTGGGAATCTTCTTTCTGATCTGTGCATTCAACTAACACAGATCAACCTTACTTTTGATGGAGGAGTTTTGAAACACTCTTTCTGTTTAAACTGCAAGTTGACTTTTGGAGCGCTATGAGGCCTGTAGAGGAAAAAGGTATATCTTCACATAAAAACTACACGGAAGTATTCTGTGAAACTTCTTTCTGATGTGTGCATTCAACTAACACAGTTGAACGTTACTTTTGATTGAGGAGTTTGAAAACAATCTTTCTGTAGAAACTGGATATTGATTTTCGGAGCGCTAAGAGGCCTATAGTGGAAAAAAGGAATATCTTCAAATGAAAACTACACAGAAGCATTCTGTGAAACTTCTTTCTGATCTGTGCATTCAACTAACAGAGTTGAACTTTACTTTTGATTGAGCAGTTCTGAAACTCTCTTTGTGTAGAAACTGCAAGTGGACATTCAGAGCGCTAAGAGGCCTATAGTCGAAAAAGGATTATCTTCAAATAAAAACTACACAGAAGCATTCTGAGAAACTGCTTTCTAATCTGTGCATTCAACTCACAGAGTTCAACCTTACTTTTCATTGAGCAGTTCTGAAACACTCTTTCTATAGAAAATGCAAGTGGACATTCGGAGCACTAAGAGGCCTATGGTGGAAAAAGAAATATCTTGAAATAAAAACTACATGAAATCACTCTGTGAAACTTCATTCTGATCTCTGCATTCCACTAACTGAGTTGAATCTCACTTTTGATTGAGCAGTTCTGAAACACTCTTTGTGTAGAAACTGCTAGTGGACATTAGGATAGCTAAGGGGCCTATAGTGGAAAAAGAAATAACTTCAAATAAAAACTACACAGAATCATTCTCTGAAACTACTTTCTGATCTGTGCATTCAACTAACAGAGTTGAACCTCACTTTTGATTGAGCAGTTCTGAAACACTCTTTCTGTAGAAACTGCAAGTGGCCATTCGGAGCGCTAAGAGGCCTATAGTGGAAAAAGGAATATCATCAAATAAAAACTACACAGAAGAATTCTGTGAAACTTCTTTCTGATCTGAGCATTCAACTAACAGAGTTGAAGCTCACTTTTATTTGAGGAGTTCTGAAACACTCTTTCTGTAGAAACTGCAAGTGGATATTTGGAGCCCAAAGAGGCCTACACTGCAAAAAGGAATATCTTCAAATAAAAACTACACAGAAGCCTTCTGTGCAACTTCTTTCTGATCTGTGCATTCAACAAACAGAGTTGAACATTACTTTTGATTGAGCAGCTCTGAAACAGTCTCTCTGTAGAAACTGCAAGTAGACATTCGGAGCGCTAAGAGGCCTATAGTGTAAAAAGGCTTATCTCTAAATAAAATTACACAAAAGCATTCTGCGAAACTGCTTTCTAATCTGTGCATTCAACTAACGGAGTTGAACCTTACCTTTGATTGAGCAGTTCTGAAACACTCTTCCTGTATAAACTGCAAGTGAACATTCGGAGCGCTATTCGTCTATAGTGGAAAAAGGAATATCTTAAAATAAAAACTACATGGAAGCATTCTGTGAAATTTCTTTCTGATCAGTGCATTCAACAAACAGAGTTGAACATTTCTTTTGATTGAGCAGTTCTGAAACACTCTTTCTGGAGAAACTGCAAGTGGACAGTCAGAGCACTAAGGGGCCTATACTGGAAAAAGGAATATCTTCAAATAAAAACTACAATGAAGCAATCTGTGAAACTTCTTTGTTATCTGTGCATTGATCTAACAGAGTTGAACATTTCTTTTGTTTGAGCACTTCTGAAACACTCTTTCTGTAGAAACTGCAAGTGGACATTTGGAGTGCAAAGAGGCCTACTGTGCAAAAAGGAACATCTTCAAATTAAAACTACACAGAAGCATTTTGCGAAACTAATTTCTTATCTGTGAATTCAGCTAACATAGTCGAAAATTTCTTTTGATTGAGCAGTTCTGAAACACTCTTTCTGGAGAAACTGCAAGTGGACAGTCGAAGAGCTAAGAGGCCTATACTGGAAAAAGTAATATCTACAAATAAAAACCACACAGAAGCATTCTGTGAAACTTCTTTCTGATCTGTGCTTTCAACTAACGCAGTTGAACCTTACTTTTGTTTGAGGAGTTCTGAAACACTCTTTCTGGAGAAACTGCAAGTGGATAGTCGAAGAGCTAACAGGCCTGTACTGGAAAAAGTAATATCTACAAATAAAAACCACACAGAAGCATTCTGTGAAACTTCTTTCTGTTCTGTGCATTCAAGTAACAGATTTGAACCTTACTTTTGATTGAGCAGTTCTGAAACACTCTCTCTGTAGAAACTGCAATTGGACATTTGGAGCGCAACGAGGTATACAGTGCAAAAAGGAATATGTTCAAATTAAAACTACACAGAATCATTCTGTGAAACTTCTTTCTTATCTGTGCATTCAACTAAGAGAGTTGAACCCTACTTTTGATTGAGCATCTTTGAAACACGCTTTCTGTAGAAACTGCAAGTGGACATTTGGAGCGCTTAGAAGTCTATAGGGGAAAAAGAAATATACTCAAATAAAAACTACACAGATGCATTCTGGGAAACTTTTTTCTGATCTGTGCATTCAACAGTGTTGAAATTTACTTTTGATTGAGCAGTTCTGAAACCCTGTTTCTGTAGAAACTGCAAGTGGACATTCGGAGGGTTAAGGTGCCTATAGTGTAAAAAGGAATATCTAAATAAAACTACACAAAAGCATTCTGCGAACTGCTTTCTAATCTGTACATTCCACTAACAGAGTTGAACCTTACTTTTGATTGAGCAGTTCTGAAACACTCTTTCTGTAGAAACTGCAACTTCACATTCGGAGCGCTAAGAGGTCTATAGTGGAATAAGGAATACCTTCAAATAAAAACTACACAGAAGCATTCTGCGAAACTTCTTTCTCATCAGTGCATTCAACAAACAGAGTTGATCTTTACTTTTGATTCAGCAGTTCTGAAACACTCTTTCTGGAAAAACTGCAAGTGGACAGTCAGAGCGCTAAGAGGCCTTTACTGGAAAAAGAAACATCTTCAAATAAAAACTGCAATGAAGCAATCTGTGAAACTTCTTTGTGATCTGTGCATTCAACTGACAGAGTTGAACCTTATTTTTGACTGATCAGTTCTGAAACACTTTCTGTAGAAACTGCAAGTGGGCATTCCGAGCGCAAAGAGGCTTATAGTGGAAAAAGGAATATCTTCAAATAAAAACTACACAGAGGCATTCTGAGAAACTTCCTTCTGATCTGTGCATTCAACTAGCGTATTTGAACCTTACTTTTTTTTTTTTTTTTTTTTTTTTTGAGACGGAGTCTCGCTCTGTCGCCCAGGGTGGAGTGCAGTGGCGCAATCTCGGCTCACTGCAAGCTCCGCCTCCCGGGTTCACGCCATTCTCCTGCCTCAGCCTCCCGAGTAGCTGGGACTACAGCCGCCCGCCAGCACGCCTGGCTAATTTTTTGTATTTTTAGTAGAGACGGGGTTTCACCGTTTTAGCCAGGATGGTCTCGATCTCCTGACCTTGTGATTCACCCGCCTCGGCCTCCCAAAATGCTGGGATTACAGGCGTGAGCCAACGCGCCCGGCCCCCTTACTTTTGATTGAGCAGTTCTGAAACACTCTTTCTGTAGAAACTGCAAGTGGACATTCGGAGAGCTAAGAGTCCAATAGTGGAAAAAGGGATATGTTCAAGTAAAAACTACATAGAAGTATTCTGTGAAACTCCTCTCTGATCTGTGCAGTCAACTAACACAGCAGAATCTTACTTTTGATTGGGCAGTTCTGAAACACTCTTTCTGTAGACACTGCAAGTGGACATTTGAAGCGCTAAGAGGCCTATACAGGAAAAAGGAATATCTTCAAATAAAAACAACACGGAAGCATTCTGTTAAACTTCTTTCTGATCTGTGAATCCAACTAACAGAGTTGAACCTTAATTTTGATTGAGCAGTTCTGAAACACTCTCTCTGTAGAAACCGCAAGTGGACAATCGGAGCGCTAAGAGTCCTATAGTGGAAAAAGTTATATCTTCAAATAAAAACTACACAGAAGCATTCTGTGAAATTCCTTTCTGATCTGTGCAGTCAACTAACATAGCAGAATCTTACTTTTGAATGAGCAGTTCTGAAACACTCTTTCTGTAGGAACTGCATGTGGACATTAGGAGCGCAAAGAGGCCAATAGAGTAAAAAGGAATATCCTCAAATAAAAACTACACAGAAGCATTCTGTGAAACTTCTTTCTGATCTGTGCATTCAACTAACAGAGTTGAACCTTACTTTTCATTGAGGAGTTTTGAAACACTCTTTCTGTAGGAACTGCAAGTGGATATTCGGAGTGCAAAGAGGCCTATAGTGAAAAAAGGATTATCTTCACATAAAAACTACACAGAAGCATTCTGTGAAACCACTTTCTCATCTGTGCAGTCAACTAACACAGCAGAATCTTACGTTTGAATGAGCAGTTCTCAAACACTCTTTCTGTAAGAACTGCAAGTGGACATTAGGAGCGCAAAGAGGCCTATAGAGGAAAAGGAAATATCCTCAAATAAAAACTACACAGGAGCATTCTGTGAAACTTCTTTCTGATCTGTGTATTCAACTAACAGAGTTGAACCTTACTTTTGATTGAGGAGTTTTGAAACACTCTTTTTGTAGAAACTGCAAGTGGATAGTTGGAGCGCTAGGAGGCCTATAGAGGAAAAAGTAATACCTTCAAATAAAAAGTACACAGAAGCATTCGGTGAAACTTCTTTCTGATCTGTGCATTGAACTAACAGAGGTGAATCTTACTTTTTTTGAGCAGTTCTGAAAGACTCTCTCTGTAGAAACTGCAAGTAGACATTCAGGGCGCTAAGAGGCCTAAAGTGGAAAAAGGAATATCTTCAAATAAAAACTACAGAGAAGCATTCTGTGAAACTACTTTCTGAACTGTGCATACAACTAACAGAGTTGAACCTTACTTTTCATTGAGGAGTTTTGTAACACTCTTTCTATAGAAAATGCAAGTGGATATTTGGAGCACTAAGATTCCTAGAGTGGGAAAACGAATAACTTCAAATTGAAACTACACAGAAGCATTCCGTGAAACTTCTTTCTGATCTGTGCATTCAACTAACAGAGCTCAACCTTACTTTTGATTGAGCAGTTCTGAAACACTCTTTCGGTAGAAAGTGCAAGTGGACATTCTGAGCGCTAAGAAGCCTATAGTGGAACAAGGAATATCTTCAAATAAAAACTACACAGAAGCATTCTGTGAAACTTCTTTCTGATCTGTGTATTCAAATAACACAGTTGAATATTACTTTTCATTGAGGAGTTTTGAAACACTCTTTCTGTAGAAACTGGAAGTGGATATTTGTAGTGCTAAGAAGCTTATAGTGGACAAAGCTATATCTTCAAATAAAAACTACACAGAAGCATTCTGTGAAATTTCTTTCTGATCTTTGCATTCAACTAACAGAGTTGAACCTTACTTTTGATTGAGGAGTTCTGAAACACTCTTTCTGTAGAAACTGCAAGAGGACTTTTGAAGCGCTAATAGTCTTATAGTGTAAAAAGGAATATGTTGAAATAAAAACTACACAGAAGCATTCTGCGAAACTATTTTCTGATCTGTGCGTTCAACTAACAGAGTTGAACCTTACTTTTGATTGAGCAGTTCTGAAACACTCTTTCTATAGAAACTGCAAGTGGACATTCGGAGCGCTAAGAGGCCTATGGTGGAAAAAGGAATATCTTCAAATAAAAACTACACAGAAGCATTCTGTGAAACTGCTTTATGATCTGTGCATTCAACTAACGGAGCAGAACATTACTTTTGATTGAGCATTTCAGAAACACTCTTTCTATAGAAACTGCAAGTGGAAATTCGGAGCGCTAAGAGGCCTATGGAGGAAAAAGGAATATCTTCAGATAAAAACTACACAGAAGCATTCTGGAAAGTTCTTTCTGATCCATGCGTTGAAGTAAGGAGTAGAACCTTACTTTTGATTGAGGAGTTTGAAACACTCTTTCTGTAGAAACTGCAAGTGGCTATTTTGAGCCCTAAGAGGCCTATAGTGGAAAAAGGAATATCTTCAAATAAAAACTACCCGGCAGGATTCTGTGAAACTACTTTCTGATCTCGGCATTCAACTAACACAGTTTAACATTACTTTTGATTGAGCAGCTTTGAAACCTCTTTCTTGAGAAACAGCAAGTGGACAGTCGGAGCCCTTAGAGGCCTACACTGGAAAAAGGAATATCTTCAAATAAAAACTACACAGAAGCATTCTGTGAAACTTCTTTTATATCTCTGCATTCAACTAAGAGAGTTGAACCTTACGTTTGTTGGAGGAGTTCTGAAACACTCTTTCTGTAGAAATTGCAAGTGGACATTCGGAGCCCAAAGAGGCCTACAGTGCAAAAGGAATATCTTCATATTAAAAATACACAGAAGCATTCTGTTCAACATCTTTCTGATCTGTTCATTCAACTAACACAGTTGAAATTACTTTTGATTGAGCAGATTTGAAACACTCTTTCTGTATGAACTGCAAGTGGACATTCGGAGCGCTAAGAGAATATAGTGGAAAAAGGAATATCTTCAAATAAAAACAACAAGATGCATTCTGTGAAACTTCTTTCAGATCTGCGCATTCAATGAACAGATTTGAACATACTTTTGTTTAGGCATTTTGAAACACTCTTTCTGTAGAAAGTGCAAGTGGATATTCGGTAGTGCTAAGAGGAAAATGGAGGAAAAAGGAACATCTCAAATAAAATACCACAGAAGCATTCTGGGGAAGCATCTTTCTGATCTGTGCATTCAACTAAGAGAGTTGACCTTACTTTCCTTGAGGAGGTTTTGAAACACTCTTTCTGTAAAACTGCAAGTGGCTATTTGGAGCGCTAAGAGGCTATAGTAGAAAAAGGAATATCTTCAAATAAAAACTACACGGAAGGATTCTGTGAAACTTCTTTCTGATCTGTGCATTGAACTAACCGAGCTGACCCTTACTTTTGATGAGAGTCTGAAACACTCTTTCTGTTAGAAACTGCAAGTGGACATTCGGAGCGCTAAGGGGCTTATAGAGGAAAAAAGAATATCTTCTAAATAAAAACTACACAGGAAGCATTCTGTGGAACAACTTTTCTAGATCTCTGGCATTTAACCTAACAGAGTTGACACCATACTTTTCACTGGAGGAGTTGAAACACTCTTCTGTAGAAACTGCAATGGAATTGAGACAAGGGCCTATGGGAAAAAGAATATTCAAAAAAACACACAGAAGCTTCTGTGAAACTACTTCTATCAGTGCATTCAACTAAACCAGTGAAAACAGGAATATCTTCAAATAAAAAACATAGAATTCTTAAACTAACTTCTGAAATCAGTGATTCACTAACCGTTAACCTTTACTTTGTTGGCAGTCTGCCCCTTTCTGTAGAACTGCAAGAGGAATTGAATTAGAGGCTATGAGGAAAAGGAATCTTCAAATAAAAACTAACAGAAGCATTCTGTGAAACTACTTTCTGATCAGTGCATTCAACTAAAGAGTGAACCTATATTGCTGTTCTGGTCTTTCTGTAGAACTGCAAGTGGACATTCGGAGCGATAGAGGCCTACAGTGGAAAAGGAATATCTTCATATAAAACTTCCAGAAGCATTCTGTGAAACTTCTTTCTGATCTGTGCTTTCAACTAACAGAGTTGACCTTACTTTTGATTGAAGAGTTGTGAAGCACTCTTCTGTAGAAACTGCAAGTGGAATTCGGAGGGCTAAGAATGCCTATAGTGGAAAAAGGAATATCTTCAAATAAAAACTACACAGAAGCATTCTGGTGAAACGTCTTTCTGATCTGTGCAGTCAAGTAACAGAGCTCAACTTACTTTTGTTTGAGCAGTTCTGAAACGCTTTCGTAGGAACTGCAGTGGACATTCAGAGCGCTAGGAGGCCTATAGTGGAAAAGGGAACATCTTCAAACAAAAACTACGAAGAAGCAGTCTGTGGAACTTCTTTCTGATCTGTGCATTCAACTAAGAGAGTTGAACCTCACTTTGATTGAGCAGATCTGAAAACTCTTTCTGTAGTAACTGCAAGTGGCCATCGGAGCGCAAGAGGCTTAGTGGAAAAAGGAATATCTTCATATAAAAACTACACAGTAGAATTCTGTGAAACTTCTTCCTGATCTGTGCATTCATCTAACAGGTTGAAGCTTACTTTGTTGGAGGAGTTCTGAAACACTCTTTCTGTAGAAGCTGCAAGAGACATTTGTAGCGCAAATTAGGCCTACAGTGCAAAAAAGGAATATCTTCAAATAAAAACTACACATAAGCTTTCGGAGCAATACTTCTGATTGTGTGCATCAACTAACAGAGTTGAACCGGTACTTGTCATTGAGCAGCTCTGAAACACTCTTTCTGTAGGAAATTGAAAGTGGACATTCGGAGCGCTAATTGTGCCTAGAGTGTGAAAAAGAATTATCTTTAAATAAAAACTACACAGAAGCATTCTGTGAAACTTCTTTCTGATCTGTGCATTCAGCTAACAGAGTTGAACCTTCCTTTTGATTGAATAGTTTTGAAACACTCTCTCTGTACAAACTGGCAAGTGGATATTTCGGACACTAAGAGGCCTACAGTTGAAAAAGGAATATGTTCAAGTAAAAACTACACAGGAAGCATTCTTTGAAACTTCTTTTTTGGTCTTTGTATTCATCTAACAGAGTGAACCTTACTTTGTTTGAGGAGTTCTGAAATACTCTTTTGTAGAAACTGCAAGGGACATTCGAGCGCTAATAGCCTACATAAGAAAAAGGAATATCTTCAAATAAAAACTACAGAAGCATTCTTTGAAACTTCTTTTCTGATCTGTGCAGTCAACTAACAGAGCTGAACCTTATATTTGTGAGCAGTTCAGAAACACTCTTTCTGTAGAAACTGCAAGAGGACATTCGGAGCCCTGAGGGCCTATGGAGGAAAAAGGAATATCTTCAAATAAAAACTACACTGAAGCATTCTGGGAATCTTCTTTCTGATCTGTGCATTCAACTAACACAGATCAACCTTACTTTTGATGGAGGAGTTTTGAAACACTCTTTCTGTTTAAATGCAAAGTTGACTTTTGGAGCGCTATGAGGCCTGTAGAGGAAAAAGGTATATCTTCACATAAAAACTACACGGAAGTATTCTGTGGAAACTTCTTTCTTGAATGTGTGCATTCAAACTAACACAGTTGAACGTTACTTTTGATTGAGGAGTTTTGAAACATCTTTCTGTAGAACCTGGATATTGATTTTCGGAGCGTTAGAGGCCTATAGTGGAAAAAAGGAATATCTTCAAATGAAAAACTAACAGAAGCATTCTGTGAAACTTCTTTCTGATCTGTGCATTTCAACTAACAGAGTTGAACTTTACTTTTGATTGAGCAGTTCTGAATCTTTTGTGTAGAAACTGCAAGGTGGACATTCAGAGCGCTAAGAGGCCTATAGTCGAAAAAGGATTATCTTCAATAAAAACTACACAGAAGCATCTGAGAACTTGCTTCTAATCTGTGCATTCAACTCACAGAGTTCAACCTTACTTTTCATTGAGCAGTTCTGAAAACACTCTTTCTATAGAAAATGCAAGTGGACATTCGGAGCACTAAGAGGCCTATGGTGGAAAAGAAATATCTTGAAATAAAAACTACATGAAATCACTCTGTGAAACTTCATTCTGATCTCTGCATTCCACTAACTGAGTTGAATCTCACATTTTGATTGAGCAGTTCTGAAACACTCTTTGTGGTAGAAACTGCTAGTGGACATTAGGATAGCTAAGGGCCTATAGTGGAAAAAGAAATAACTTCAAATAAAACTACACGAATCATTCTCTGAAACTACTTTCTGATCTGTGCATTCAACTAACAGAGTTGACCCTCACTTTTGATTGAGCAGTTCTGAAACACTCTTTCTGTAGAAACTGCAAGTGGCCATTCGGAGCGCTAAGAGCCTATAGTGGAAAAGGAATATCATAAAAAAACTACACAGAAGAATTCGTGAAACTTCTTTCTGATCGAGCATTCAACTAACAAGTTGAAGCTCACTTTTATTTGAGGAGTTCTGAAACCATCTTTCTGTAGAAACTGCAAGTGGATATTTGGAGCCCAAAGAGGCCTACACTGCAAAAAGGATACTATCTTCAAATAAAAACTACAATCAGAGAGCCTTTCTGTGGCAACTTTCTTTCTTGATCGTGTGGCATTTAACAAACAAACCAGAGTTGAACATTACTTTTGATTGAGACAGTCTGAAACAGTCTCTCTGTAGAAACTGCAAGTGACATTCGGAGCGGCTAAGAGGCCTATAGTGTAAAAAGGCATATTCTCTAAAATAAAATTACACAAAAGCATTCCTGCGAAACTGCTTTCTAATCTGTGGCATTCAACTAACGGAGTTGAACCTTACCTTTGAATTGAGCAGTTCTGAAACACTCTTCCTGTATAAACTGCAAGTGAACATTTCGGAGCGCTAATTCGTCTATAGTGGAAAAAGGAATATCTTAAAATAAAACTACATGGAAGATTCTGTGAAAATTTCTTTCTGATCAGTGCATTCAACAAACAGAGTTGAACATTTCTTTTGATTGAGCAGTTCGAAACACTCCTTTCTGGAGAACTGCAAGTGGACAGTCAGAGCACTAAGGGCCTATACTGGAAAAAGGAATATCTTCAAATAAAAACTACAATGAAGCAATCTGTGAAACTTCTTTTTATCTGTGCATTGATCTAACAGAGTTGAACATTTCTTTTGTTTGAGGCACTTCTGAAACACTCTTTCTGTAGAAATGCAAGTTGGACATTTGGGAGTGCAAAAGAGGCCTACTGTGCAAAAAGGAACATCTTCAAATTAAACTACACAGAGCATTTGCGAAACTAATTTCTTATCTGTGAATTCAGCTAAACATAGTCGAAAAATTTCTTTTGATTGAGCAGTTCTGAAACACTCTTTCTGGAGAAACTGCAAGTGGACAGTCGAAGAGCTAAGAGGCCTATACTGGAAAAAGTAATATCTACAAATAAAAACCACACAGAAGCATTCTGTGGAAACTTCTTTCTGATCTGTGCTTTCAACCTAACGCAGTTGAACCCTACTTTTGTTTGAGGGTTCTGAAACACTCTTTCTGGAGAAACTGCAAGTGGATAGTCGAAGAGCTAACAGGCCTGTACTGGAAAAAGTAATATCTACAAATAAAAACCACACGAAGCTTCTGTGAACTTCTTTCGTTCTGTGCATTCAAGTAACAGATTTGAACCTTACTTTGATTGAGCAGTTCTGAAACACTCTCTCTGTAGAAACTGCAATTGGACATTTGGAGCGCAACGAGGTATACAGTGCAAAAAGGAATATGTTCAAATTAAACTACACAGAATCATTCTGTGAAAACTTCTTTCTTATTGTGCATTCAACTAAGAGAGTTGAACCCTACTTTGATTGAGCATCTTTTGAAACACGCTTTCTGTAGAACGCAAGTGGACATTTGGAGCGCTTAGAAGTCTATAGGGAAAAAAAATATACTCAAATAACTACACAGATGCATTCTGGGAAACTTTTTTCTGATCTGTGCTTCAACAGTGTTGAAATTTACTTTTGATTAGCAGTTCTGAAACCCTGTTTCTGTAGAAACTGCAAGTGGACATCGGGGTTAAGGTGCCTATAGTGTAAAAGGAATATCTAAATAAAACTACACAAAAGCATTCTGCGAACTGCTTTCTAATCTGTAGCATTCCATAACAGAGTTGAACCTTACTTTGATTGAGCATTCTGAAACACTCTTCTGTAGAAACTGCAACTTCACATTTCGGAGCGCTAAGAGGTCTATAGTGGAATAAGGAATACCTTCAAAATAAAAAACTACACAGAAGCATTCTGCGAAACTCTTTCTCATCAGTGCATTCAACAAACAGAGTTGATCTTTACTTTTGATTCAGCAGTTCTGAACACCTTTTCTGGAAAAACTGCAAGTGGACAGTCAGGCCTAAGAGGCCTTTACTTGGAAAAAGAAACATCTTCAAATAAAACTGCAATGAAGCAATCTGTGAACTTCTTGTGATCTGTGCATTTCAACTGACAGAGTTGAACCTTATTTTTGACTGATCAGTTCTGAAACCACTTTTCTGTAGAACTGCAAGTGGGCATTCCGAGCGCAAAGAGGCTTATAGGTGGAAAAGGAATATCTTCAAATAAAAAACTACACAGAGGCATTCTGAGAAACTCCTTCTGATCTGTGGGATTCACTACGTATTTGAACCTTACTTTTTTTTTTTTTTTTTTTTTTTTTTTTTTTTGAGACGGAGTCTCGCTCTGTCGCCCAGGGTGGAGTGCAGTGGCGAATTCGGCTCACTGCAAGCTCCGCCTTCCGGGTTCACGCCATTCTCCTGCTCAGCCTCCCGAGTAGCTGGGACTACAGCCGCCCGCCACACGCCTGGCTAATTTTTTGTATTTTTAGTAGAGACGGGGTTTCACCGTTTTAGCCAGGATGGTCTCGATCTCCTGACCTTGTGATTCACCCGCCTCGGGCCTTCCCAAATGCTGGATTACAGGCGTGAGCCAACGCGCCCGCCCCCTTACTTTTGATTGAGCAGTTCTGAAACACTCTTTCTGTAGAAACTGCAAGTGGACATTCGGAGAGCTAAGAGTCCAATAGTGGAAAAAGGGATATGTTCAAGTAAAAACTAATAGAAGTATTCTGTAAACTCCCTTTGATCTTGCCAGTCACAACACAGCCGAATCTTACTTTGATTGGGCAGTTCTGAAACACTCTTTCTGTAGGACACTGCAAGTGGACATTTGAAGCGCTAAGAGGCCTATACAGGAAAAAGGAATATCTTCAAATAAAAACAACACGGAAGCATTCTGTTAAACTTCTTTCTGATCTGTGAATCCAACTAACAGAGTTGAACCTTATTTTGATTGAGCAGTTCTTTGAAACACTCTCTCTGTAGAAACCGCAGTGGGACAATCGCGAGCGCTAAGAGTCCTTATAGTGGAAAAAGTTATATCTTCAAATAAAAACTACACAGAAGCATTCTGTGAAATTCCTTTCTGATCTGTGCAGTCAACTAACATAGCAGAATCTTACTTTGAATGAGCAGTTCTGAAACCTCTTTCTGTAGGGAACTGCATGGGACATTAGGAGCGCAAAGAGGCCAATAGAGTTAAAAAAGGAAATCCTCAAATAAAAACTACACAGAAGCATTCTGTGAAACTTCTTTCTGATCTGTGCATTCAACTAACAGAGTTGGAACCTTACTTTTCATTGAGGAGTTTGAAACACTCTTTCTGTAGGAACTGCAAGTGGATATTCGGAGTGCCAAAGAGGCCTATAGTGAAAAAGGATTATCTTCACATAAAAACTACACAGAAGCATTCTGTGAAACCACTTTCTCATCTGTGCAGTCAACTAACACAGCAGAATCTTACGTTTGAATGAGCAGTTCTCAAAAACACTCTTCTGTAAGAACTGCAAGTGGACATTAGGAGCGCAAAGAGGCCTATAGAGGAAAAGGAAATATCCTTCAAATAAAACTACACAGGAGCATTCTGTGAAACTTCTTTCTGATCTGTGTATTCAACTAACAGAGTTGAACCTTACTTTTGATTGAGGAGTTTTGAAACACTCTTTTTGTAGAAAACTGCAAGTGGATAGTTGGAGCGCTAGGAGGCCTATAGAGGAAAAAGTAATACCTTCAAATAAAAGTACCAGAAGCATTCGGTGAAACTTTCTTTCTGATCTGTGCATTGAACTAACAGAGGTGAATCTTACTTTTTTTTTGAGCAGTTCTGAAAAGACTCTCTCTGTAGAAACTGCAAGTAGACATTCAGGGCGCTAGAGGCCTAAAGTGGAAAAAGGAATATCTTCAAATAAAAACTACAGAGAGCATTCTGTGAAACTACTTTCTGAACTGGCATACAACTAACAGAGTTGAACCTTACTTTTCATTGAGAGTTTTGTAACACTCTTTCTATAGAAAATGCAAGTGGATATTTGGAGCGACTAAGATTCTAGAGTGGGAAACGATAACTTCAAATTGAAACTACCAACGAGAAGCATTCCGTGAAACTTCTTTCTGATCTGTGACTTCAACTAACAGAGCTCAACCTTACTTTTGATTGAGCAGTTCTGAAACCACTCTTTCGGTAGAAAGTGCAGTGGACATTCTGACGCTAAGAAGCCTATAGTGGAACAAGGAATCTTCAAATAAAAAACTACACAGAAGCATTCTGTGAACTTCTTTCTGATCTGTGTATTCAAATAACACAGTTGAATATTACTTTTCATTGAGGAGTTTTGAAACACTCTTTCTGTAGAAACTGGAGTGGATATTTGTAGTGCTAAGAAGCTATAGTGGACAAAGCTAATATCTTCAAATAAAACTTACACAGAAGCATTCTGTGAAATTCTTTCTGATCTTTGCATTCAACTAACAGAGTTGACCTCTTTTGATTGGGAGTTCTGAAACACTCTTTCTGTAGAAAACTGCAAGAGGACTTTTGAAGCGCTAATAGTCTTATAGTGTAAAAAGGAATATGTTGAAATAAAAACTACACAGAAGCATTCTGGCGAAACTATTTTCTGATCTGTGCGTTCAACTAACAGAGTTTGAACCTTACTTTGATTGAGCAGTTCTGAAAACCTTTCTATAGAAACTGCAAGTGGAATTCGGGAGCGCTAAGGCCTATGGTGAAAAGAATACTTCAAATAAAAACTAACAGAGCATTCGTGAAACTGCTTATGATCTGTGCTTCAACTAACGTAGCAGAACATTACTTTTGATTGAGCATTTCAAAACACCTTTCTATAGAAACTGCAGTGGAAATTCGAGCCTAAGAGCTATGAGAAAAAGGAATATCTTCAGATAAAACTCCGGCTCTTTCTTCTGATCCATGCGTTGAAGTAAGGGAGTAGAACCTTACTTTTGATTGAGGAGTTTTGAACATCTTTCTGTAGAAACTGCAAGTGGCTATTGAGCCTAAGAGGCCTATAGTGGAAAAGGAATATCTTCAATAAAAAATACCCGGCAGGATTCTGTGAAACTACTTTCTGATCTCGGATTCAACTAAACAGTTAACATTACTTTGATTGAGAGCTTTGAAACCCTCTTTTGAGAAACAGCAAGTGGACAGTCGGAGCCCTTAGAGGCCTACCTGGAAAGGAATATCTTCAAATAAAACTACACGAAGCATTCTGTGAATTCTTTTATATCTCTGCATTCAACTAAGAGAGTTGAACCTTAGTTTGTTGGAGGAGTTCTGAAACATCTTTCTGTAGAAATTGCAAGTGGACATTCGGAGCCAAAGAGGCCTACAGTGCACAAAGGAATATCTTCATATTAAAATACACAGAAGCATTCTGTTCAACATCTTTCTGATCTGTTCATTCAACTACACAGTTGACTTACTTTTGATTGAGCAGATTGAAAACTCTTTCTGTATGAACTGCAAGTGACATTCGGAGCGCTAAGAGGAATATAGTGGAAAAGGGATCTTCAAATAAAACAACAAAGATGCATTCTGTGAACTTTTCAGATCTGCGCATTCAATGAACAGATTTGAACATTACTTTTGTTTGAGCTTTCTGAACACTCTTTCTGTAGAAAGTGAGGTGGATATTCGGGTGCTAAGAGGAAATGGAGGAAAAAGGAACATCTTAAATAAAAATACCACAGAAGCATTCTGGGAAGCATCTTTCTGATCTGTGCATTCAACTAAGAGAGTTGAACCTTACTTTTCCTTGAGGAGTTTGAACACTCTTTCTGTAGAACTGCAAGTGGGTATTTGGAGCGCTAGAGGGCCTATAGTAGAAAAGGAAATCTTCAAATAAAACTACCGGAGGATCTGTGAACTTCTTTTCTGATCTGTGCATTGAACTAACCGGCTGCCCTTACTTTTGATTGAGGAGTTCTGAAACACTCTTTCTGTAGAAACTGCAAGTGGACATTCGGAGCGCTAAGGGGCTTATAGAGGGAAAAGGAATATCTTCACAATAAAAACTACACGAAGCATTCTGTGGAACAACTTTCTGATCTCTGCATTTACTAACAGAGTTGAACCATACTTTTCACTGAGGAGTTTTGAAACACTCTTCTGTAGAAACTGCAAGTGGATATTTATGGAGCACCAAGGGCCTACAGTGGAAAAGAATATCTTCAAATAAAAACTACACGAGCATTCTGTGAAACTACTCTGATCAGTGCATCAACTAACACAGTTGAACCTTATTTTGATTGACAGGTCTGAACACTCTTCTGTAGAAACTGCAAAGGGACATTCGAGACTAAGAGGCCATTGAGGAAAAAGATATCTTTCAAATAAAAACTACACAGAAGCATTCTGTGAAATTACTTTCTATCAGTGCATTCAACTAACAGAGGTGAACCTTACTTGAGCTGTTCGGAGTCTTTCTGTAGAAACTGCAAGGGGACATCGGGAGCGATATGAGGCCTACAGTGGAAAAGGAATATCTTCATATAAAAACTTCCAGAAGGCATTCTGTTGAAACTTTTTCTGTCTGTGCTTTCAATAACAGAGTTGAACCTTACTTTTGATTGAAGAGTTGTGAAGCACTCTTTCTGTAGAAACTGCAAGTGGACTTCGGAGGGCTAAGATGCCTATAGTGGAAAAGGAATATCTTCAATAAAACTACACAGAGCATTCTGTTGAAACGTCTTTCTGATCTGTGCAGTCAGTAACAGAGCTCAACCTTACTTTTGTTTGAGCAGTTCTGAAACGCTCTTCGTAGGAACTGCCAAGTGGACATTCAGGCTCTAGGAGGCCTATAGTGGAAAAAGGGAACATCTTCAAACAAAACTACGAAGAAGGCATTCTGTGGAACTTCTTTCTATCTGTGCATTCAACTAAGAGAGTTGAACCTCACTTTTGATTGGCGATCTGAAACCACTCTTTCTGTAGTACGGCAAGTGGCCATTCGGAGCCGCAAAGAGGCCTATAGTGGAAAAAGATATCTTCATATAAAAACTACCACAGTATTCTGTGAAATTCTTCCTGATCTGTGCATTATCTAACAGGTTGAAGCTTACTTTTGTTGGAGGAGTTCTGAAACACTCTTTCTGTAGAAGCTGCAAGGGACATTTGTAGCGCAATAGGCCTACAGTGCAAAAGGAATATCTTCAAATAAAAACTACACATAAGCTTTCGGAGCACATACTTTCTGATGTGTGCATTCAACTAACAGAGTTGAACCTACTTGTCATGGCAGCTCTGAAACACTCTTTCTGTAGAATGAAAGTGGACATTCGGAGCGCTATGTGCCTGAGTGTGAAAAGAATATCTTTATAAAATAACAGAAGCTTCTGTGAAACTTCTTTCTGATCTGTGCATTCAGCTAACAGAGTTGAACCTTCCTTTTGATTGAATAGTTTTGAAAACACTCTCTCTGTACAAACTGCAGTGGATATTTCGACACTAAGAGGCCCTACAGTTGAAAAAAGGAATATGTTCAAGTAAAACTACACAGAGCATTCTTTGAAACTTCTTTTTGGTCTTTGTATTCATCTAACAGAGTTGACCTTACTTTTGTTGAGGAGTTCTGAAATACTCTTTTTAGTAGAAACTGCACGTGGACATTCGGAGCGCTAATAGGCCTACATAGAAAAGGTATCTTCAATAAAAACTACACAGAGCATTCTTTGAAACTTCTTTCTGATCTGTGCAGTCAACTAACAGGCTGAACCTTATATTTGATGGAGCAGTTCGAAACACTCTTTCTGTAGAACTGCAGAGGACATTCGGGCCCTGAGGGGCCTATGAGGAAAAAGGATATCTTCAAATAAAAACTACACTGGAAGCATTCTGGGAATCTTCTTTCTGATCTGTGCATTCAACTAACACAGTCAACTCTTACTTTTGATGGAGGATTTTGAAACACTCTTTCTGTTTAACTTGCAAGTTGACTTTTGGGCGTATGAGGCTGTAGAGGAAAAAGGTATATCTTCACATAAAAACTACACGGAAGTATTCTGTGAAACTTCTTTCGATGTGTGGCATTCAACTAACACGTTGAACGTTACTTTGATTGAGGGTTTGAAACAATTCTTTCTGTAGAAACTGGATATTGATTTTCGGGCGCTAAGAGGCCTATGTGAAAAAGGAAGATCTTCAATGAAACTACACAGAGCATTCTGTGAACTTCTTTTCTGATCTGATTCAACTAACAGGTTGAACTTTACTTTTGATTGAGCAGTTCTGAAACTCTCTTTGTGTAGAAACTGCAAGTGGACATTAGAGCGCTAAAGGCCTATAGTCGAAAAAGGATTATCTTCAAATAAAAACTACACAGAAGCATTCTGAGAAACTGCTTTCTAATCTGTGCATTCAACTCACAGAGTTCAACCTTACTTTTCATTGAGCAGTTCTGAAACACTCTTTCTATAGAAATGCAAGTGGATTCGGAGCACTGAGGCCTATGGTGGAAAAAGAAATATCTTGAATAAAAAACTACATGAAATCACTCTGTGAACTTCATTGATCTCTGCATTCCACTAACTGAGTTGAATCTATTTTGATTGAGCAGTTCTGAAACACTCTTTGTTGTAGAAACTGCCTAGTGGACATTAGGATAGCTAAGGGGCCTATAGTGGAAAAGAAATAACTTCAAATAAAAAATAAGAATCATTTCTGAAATACTTTCTGATCTGTGCATTCAACTACAGAGTTGAACCTCACTTTTGATTGAGCAGTTCTGGAACACTCTTTCTGTAGAAACTGCAAGTGGCCATTCGGAGCGCTAGAGGCCATAGTGGAAAAAGAATATCATAAATAAAAACTACACAGAAGAATTCTGTGAAAACTTCTTTCTGATTTGAGCATCAACTAACAGAGTTGAAGCTCAGTTTATTTGAGGAGTCTGAAACATCTTCTGTAGAAATGCAAGTGGATATTGGGCCCAAAGAGGCCTACACTGCAAAAAGGAATATCTTCAAATAAAAACTACACAGAAGCCTTCTGTGCAACTTCTTTCTGATCTGTGCATTCAACAAACAGAGGTGAACATATACTTTTGAGAAAATAGAGCAGCTCTGAAAACAGATTCGTCCTGTAGGAACTGCAAAGTAGACCATCGGAGCGCAATAAGAGGAACCTATAGTGGTAAAAAGGATATCTTAAATAAACTACACAAAAGCATTCTGCGAAACTGCTTTCTATCTGTGCATTCAAACCTAACGGAGGTTTGAAACCCTTACCTTTGATTGAGCAGTTGTCTGAAACTCCTCTTCCTGTATTAAACTGCAACGTGAAAACATTCGGAGCGCTAATTCGTCTATAGTGGAAAAGGATATCTTAAAATAAAAACTACATGGAAGCATTCTGTGGAAATTCTTTCGGATCAGTGCATTCAACAAACAGAGTTGAACATTTCTTTTGATTGAGCAGTTCTGAAACACTCTTTCTGGAGAAACTGCAAGTGGACAGTCAGAGACTAGGGCCTATACTGGAAAAAGGAATACTTCAAATAAAAACTACAATGAAGCAATCTGTGAAACTTCTTTGTTATCTGTGCATTGATCTAACAGAGTTGAACATTCTTTGTTTGAGCACTTCTGAAACACTCTTTCTGTGAACTGCAGGTGGACATTTGGAGTGCAAAGAGGCCTATGTGCAAAAAGGAACATCTTCAAATTAAACTACACAGAAGCATTTTGCCGAAATAATTTCTTATCTGTGAATGTCAGACTAACATAGTCGAAAATTTCTTTTGATTTGAGCAGTTCTGAAACACTCTTTCTGGAGAAACTGCAAGGACAGTCGAAGAGCTAAGAGGCCTATACTGGAAAAAGTAATATCTACAAATAAAAACCACACAGAAGCATTCTGTAATTCTTTCTGATCTGTGCTTTCAACTAAGCAGTTGAACCTTACTTTGTTCGAGGAGTTCTGAACACTCTTTCTGGAAAACTGCAAGTGGATAGTCGAAGAGCTAACAGGCCTGTACTGGAAAAAGTAATATCTACAAATAAAAACCACACAGAAGGCATTCTGTGAACTTCTTTCTGTTCTGTGCATTCAAGTAACAGATTTGCCTTATTTTGACTGAGCAGTTCTGAAACACTCTCTCTGTAGAACTGCAATTGGGACATTTGGAGCGCAACGAAGGTATACAGTGCAAAAAGGAATATGTTCAAATTAAACTACACAGAATCATTCTGTGAAACTTCTTTTTATCTGTGCATTCAACTAGAGAGTTGAACCCTACTTTTGATTGAGCATCTTTGAAACACGCTTTCTGTAGAAACTGCAAGTGGACATTTGGAGCGCTTAGAGTCTATAGGGGAAAAAGAAATATACTCAAATAAAAACTACACAGATGCATTCTGGGAACTTTTTTCTGATCTGTGCATTCAACAGTGATTGAATTACTTTTGATTGAGCAGTTCTGAAACCTGTTTCTGTAGAACTGCAAGTGGACATTCGGAGGGTTTAGGTGCCTATAGTGTAAAAAGGAATATCTAAATAAAACTACCAAAAGCATTTCTGCGAACTGCTTTCTATCTGTACATTCCACTAACAGGTTGAACCTTACTTTTGATTGAGCAGTTCTGAAACACTCTTTCGTAGAACTGCAACTTCACATTCGGAGCGCTAGAGTCTATAGTGGAATAAGGAATACCTTCAAATAAAACTACACAGAAGCATTCTGCGGAAACTTTCTTCTCATCAGTTGCATTCAACAAACAGAGTTGATCTTATTTTGATCAGCAGTTCTGAAAACACTCTTTGGTGGAAAACGCAAGTGGACAGTCAGAGCGCTAAGAGGCCTTTACTGGAAAAGAAAACATCTTCAATAAAACTGCAATGAGCAATCTGTGAAACTTCTTTGTGATCTTTGTGCATTCAACTGACAGAGTTGAACCTTATTTTGACTGATCAGTCTGAAACACTTTCTGTAGAAACTGCAGTGGGCATTCCGAGCGCAAAGAGGCTTATAGTGGAAAAGGAATATCTTCAAATAAAAACTACACAGAGGCATTCTGAGAAACTTTCCTTCTGATCTGTGGCATTCAACTAGCGATATTGAACCTTACTTTTTTTTTTTTTTTTTTTTTTGGACGGAGTCTCGCTCTGTCGCCCAGGGTGGAGTGCAGTGGCGCAATCTCGGCTCACTGCAAGCTCCGCCTCCCGGGTTCACGCCATTCTCCTGCCTCAGCCTCCCGAGTAGCTGGGACTACAGCCGCCCGCACCACGCCTGCGCTAATTTTGTATTTTTAGTAGAGACGGGGTTTCACCGTTTTAGCCAGGATGGTCTCGATCTCCTGACCTTGTGATTCACCCCCTCGGACCTCCCAAAATGCTGGGATTACAGGCGTGAGCCAACGCGCCCGGCCCCTTATTTTGATTGAGCAGTTCTGAAACACTCTTTCTGTAGAAACTGCAAGTGGACATTCGAGCTAAAGAGTCCAATAGTGGACAAAAGGATATGTTCAAGTAAAACTACATAGAAGTATCTGTGAAACTCTTCTGATCTGTGCAGTCAACTAACACAGCAGATCTTACTTTTGATTGGGCAGTCTTCGAAACACTCTTTCTGTAGACACTGCAGGGGACATTTGAAGCGCTAAGAGGCCTATACAGGAAAAAGGAATATCTTCAAATAAAACAACACGGAAGCATTCTGTTAAACTTCTTTCTGATCTGTGAAATCCAACTAACAAGAGTTGAAACCTTATTTTTGATTGAGCAGTTCTGAAAACACTCTCTCTGTAGAAACCGCAAGTGGACATCGGAGCGCTAAGAGTCCTATAGTGGAAAAGTATATCTTCAATAAAAACTACACAGAAGATTCTGTGAAATTCCTTCTGATCTGTGCAGTCAACTAACTAGCAGAATCTTACTTTTGAATGAGCAGTTCTGAAACACTCTTTCTGTAGGAACTGCATGTGGACATAGGAGCGCAAAGAGCACATAGAGTAAAAAGGATATCCTCAAATAAAACTACACCAGAGCATTCTGTGAACTTCTTTCTGATCTGTGCATTCAACTAACAGAGTTGACCTTACTTTTCATTGAGGAGTTTTGAAACACTCTTTCTGTAGGAACTGCAGGATATTCGGAGTGCAAAGAGGCCCTATAGTGAAAAAGGATTATCTTCACATAAAAACTACACAGAGCATTCTGTGAAACCACTTTCTCATTCTGTGCAGTCAACTAACACAGCAGAATCTTACGTTTTGAATGAGCAGTTCTCAAACACTCTTTCTGTAAGAACTGCAAGGTGGACATTAGGAGCGCAAGAGATATAGAGGAAAAGGAAATATCCTCAATAAAACTACACAGGAGCATTCTGTGAACTTCTTTCTGATCTGTGTATCAACTAACGAGTTTGAACCTTACTTTTGATTGAGGAGTTTTGAAACACTCTTTTGTAGAAACTGCAAGTGGATAGTTGGAGCGCTAGGAGGCCTATAGAGGAAAAAGTAATACCTTCAAATAAAAAGTACACAGAAGCTTCGGTGGAAACTTCTTTGCTGATCTGTGCATTGAACTAACAGAGGTGAATCGTACTTTTTTTTGAGCAGTTCTGAAAGACTCTCTGTAGGAAACTGGCAAGATAGACATTCAGGCGCTAAGAGGCCTAAAGTGGAAAAAGGAATATCTTCAAATAAAAACTACAGAGAGCATTCTGTTGAAACTACTTTCTGAACTGTGTACAACTAACAGAGTTGAACCTTACTTTTCATTGAGGAGTTTTGTACACTCTTTCTATAGAAAATGCAAGTGATATTTGGAGCACTAAGAATTCCTAGATGGAAACGGAAACTTCAATTGAAACTACACAGAAGCATTCCGTGAACTTCTTCTGATCTGTGCATTCAACTAACAGAGCTCAACCTTACTTTGATTGAGCAGTCTGAAACACTCTTTCGTAGAAAGTGCAAGTGGACATTCTGAGCGCAGAAAGCTATAGTGAACAGGAATATCTTCAAATAAAAACTACACAGAAGCATTCTGTGAAACTTCTTCTGATCTGTTGTATTCAAATAACACAGTTTGAATTTACTTTCAATTGAGGAGTTTTGAAACACCTTCTGTAGAAACCTGGAAGTGGATATTTGTAGTGCTAAGAAGCTTATAGTGGACAAAGCGTATATCTTCAAATACTACACAGAAGCTTCTGTGAAATTTCTTTCTGGATCTTTGCATTCACTAACAGAGTCTGAACCTTACTTTTGATTGAGGAGTTCTGAAACACTCTTTCTGTAGAACTGCAAGAGGACTGTTGAAGCGCTAATAGTCTTTATAGTGTTAAAAGGAATATGTTGAAATAAAAACTACACAGAAGCATTCTGGAAACTATTTTCTGATCTGTGCGTTCAAACACAGAGTGAACCTTATTTTGATTGAGCAGTTCTGAAAC
Organism: Nomascus leucogenys; assembly: GCF_006542625.1. Classification (NCBI taxonomy): domain Eukaryota; kingdom Metazoa; phylum Chordata; class Mammalia; order Primates; family Hylobatidae; genus Nomascus; species Nomascus leucogenys. Next base: position 23,908 of record NW_022097630.1, read on the forward strand.
ACTCTTTTCATAGAAACTGCAAGTGGACATTCGGAGCGCTAAGGGCCTATGGTGGAAAAAGGAATATCTTCAATAAAAATAACAGAAGCATTCTGTGAAACTGCTTTATGATCTGTGCATTCATAACGGAGCAGAACTTACTTTTGATTGAGCATTTCAGAAACACTCTTCTATAGAAACTGCAAGTGGAAATTCGGAGCGCTAGAGGGCCTTGGAGGAAAAAGGAATACTTCAGATAAAAACTACACAGAAGCATTTGGGAAAGTTCTTTCTGATCCATGCGTTGAAGTAAGGGAGTAGAACCTTACTTTTGATTGAGGAGTTTTGAAACACTCTTCTGTAGAAACTGCAAGTGGCTATTTTGAGCCCTAAGAGGCCTATAGTGGAAAAAGAATATCTTCAAATTAAAAACTACCCGGCAGGATCTGTGAAACTACTTTCTGATCTCGGCATTCACTAACACAGTTAACATTACTTTTGATTGAGCAGCTTTGAAACCCTTTCTTGAGAAACAGCAAGTGGACAGTCGGAGCCTTAGAGGCCTACACTGGAAAAAGGAATATCTTCAAATAAAAACTACACAGAAGCATTCTGTGAAACTTCTTTTATATCTCTGCATTCAACTAAGAGAGTTGAACCTTACGTTTGTTGGAGGAGTTCTGAAACACTCTTTCTGTAGAAATTGCAAGTGGACATTCGGAGCCCAAGAGGCCTACAGTGCACAAGGAATATCTTCATATTAAAAATACACAGAAGCATTCTGTTCACATCTTTCTGATCTGTTCATTCAACTAACACAGTTGACATTACTTTTGATGGAGCAGATTTGAAACACTCTTCTGTATGAACTGCAAGTGGACATTCGGAGCGCTAAGAGGAATATAGTGGAAAAGGAATATCTTCAAATAAAAACAACAAAGATGCATTCTGTGAACTTCTTTAGATCTGCGCATTCATGAACAGATTTGAACATTACTTTTGTTTGAGCATTTCTGAAACACTCTTTCTGTAGAAAGTGCAAGTGGATATTCGGAGTGCTAAGAGGAAAATGGAGGAAAAAGGAACATCTTCAAATAAAATACCACAGAGCATTCTGGGAAGATCTCTGATCTGTGCATTCAACTAGAGAGTTGAACCTACTTTTCCTTGAGGAGTTTTGAAACACTCTTTCTGTAGAACTGCAAGTGGCTATTTGGAGCGCTAAGAGGCCTATAGTAGAAAGAATATCTTCAAATAAAAACTCACGGAAGATTCTGTGAAACTTCTTTCTGATCTGTGCATTGAACTAACCGAGCTGACCCTTACTTTGATGAGGAGTTCTGAAACACTCTTTCTGTAGAAACTGCAAGTGGACATTCGGAGCGCTAAGGGGCTTATAGGGAAAAAGGAATATCTTCAAATAAAAACTACACGAAGCATTCTGTGGAACAACTTTCTGATTCTGCATTACCTAACAGAGTTGAACCATACTTTTCACTGAGGAGTTTGAAACACTCTTTCTGTAGAACTGCAAGTGGATATTATGGAGCACCAAGGGGCCTACAGTGGAAAAAGGAATATCTTCAAATAAAAACTACACAGAAGCATTCTGTGAAACTACTTTCTGATCACTGCATTCAACTAACAAGTTGAACCTACTTTTGGTTGAGCAGTCTGAAACACTTTTCTGTAGAAACTGCAAAGTGGAATCGAGATCAAGGGCTATTGGAAAAGGATATCTTCAAAAAAACTACACAGAAGCATTCTGTGAAACTACTTTCTGATCAGTGCATTCAACTAACACAGTTTGACCTTATTTGGTTGAGGGTCTGGAACATCTTTCTTGTAGGAACTGCAAGTGGATTCGAGATTCTAAGAGCCTATGAGGAAAGGAATATCTTCAAATAAAAACTACACAGAAGCATTCTGTGAAACTACTTTCTGATCAGTGCATTCAACTAACAGAGTTGAACCTTACTTTGAGCTGTTCTGAGTCTTTCTGTAGAAACTGCAAGTGGACATTCGGAGCGATATGAGGCCTACAGTGGAAAAGGAATATCTTCATATAAAAAAACTTCACAGAAGCATTCTGTGAAACTTCTTTCTGATCTGTGTTCAACTAACAGAGTTGAACCTTACTTTTGATTGAAGAGTTGTGAAGCACTCTTTCTGTAGAAACTGCAAGTGGACATTCGGAGGGCTAAGATGCCTATAGTGGAAAAAGGAATATCTTCAATAAAAACTACACAGAGCATCTGTGAACGTCTTTTGATCTGTGCAGTCAAGTAACAGAGCTCAACCTTACTTTTGTTTGAGCAGTCTGAAACGCTCTTTCGTAGGAACTGCAAGTGGACATTCAGAGCGCTAGGAGGCTATAGTGGAAAAGGGACATCTTCAAACAAAACTACGAAGAAGCATTCTGTGAACTTCTTTCTGATCTGTGCATTCAACTAAGAGAGTTGAACCTCACTTTTGATTGAGCAGATCTGAAACACTCCTTTCTGTAGTAACTGCAGTGGCCATTCGGAGCGCAAAGAGGCCTATGTGGAAAAGGAATATCTTCATATAAAAACTACACAGTAGAATTCTGTGAAACTCTTCCTGATCTGTGCATTCATCTAACAGAGTTGAGCTTACTTTTGTTGGAGGAGTTCTGAAACACTCTTTCTGTAGAAGCTGCAAGAGGACATTTGTAGCGCAAATAGGCCTACAGTGCAAAAAGGAATTCTCAAATAAAAACTACACATAAGCTTTCGGAGCAACTACTTTCTGATGTGTGCAATTCAACTAACGAGTTTGAACCGTACTTGTCATTGAGCAGCTCTGAAACACTCTTTCTGTAGAAATTGAAAGTGGACATTCGGGAGCGCTAATGTGCCTAGAGTGTGAAAAGAATATCTTTAAATAAAAACTACACAGAAGCATTCTGTGAAACTTCTTTCTGATCTGTGCATTCAGCTAACAGAGTTGAACCTTCCTTTTGATTGAATAGTTTTGAACACTCTCTCTGTACAACTGCAAGTGGAATATTTCGACACTAAGAGGCCTACAGTTGAAAAGGAATATGTTCAAGTAAAAATCACAGAAGCATTCTTTGAAACTTTTTTGGTCTTTGTTCATCTAACAAGTTGAACCTTACTTTTGTTTGAGGAGTTCTGAAATACTCTTTTTGTAGAAACTGCAAGTGGACATTCGGAGCGCCTAATAGGCCTACATAAGAAAAGAATATCTTCAAATAAAAACTACACAGAAGCATTCTTTGAAACTTCTTCTGATCTGTGCAGTCAACTAACAGAGCTGAACCTTATATTTGATGGAGCAGTTCAGAAACACTCTTTCTGTAGAAACTGCAAGAGACATTCGGAGCCCTGAGGGGCCTATGGAGGAAAAAGGAATATCTTCAAATAAAAAACTACACTGAAGCATTCTGGGAATCTTCTTTCTGATCTGTGCATTCAACTAACACAGATCACCTTACTTTTGATGGAGGAGTTTTGAACACTCTTTCTGTTTAAACTGCAAGTTGACTTTTGGAGCGCTATGAGGCCTGTAGAGGAAAAAGGTATATTTCACATTAAAAACTACACGGAAGTTTCTGTGAAACTTCTTCTGATGTGTGCATTCAACTAACACAGTTGAACGTTACTTTTGATTGAGGAGTTTTGAAAACACTTTCTGTAGAAACTGGATATTGATTTTCGGAGCGCTAAGAGGCCTATAGTCGGAAAAAAGGAATATCTCAAATGAAAACTACACAGAAGCATTTCTGTGAAACTTCTTTCTGATCTGTGCATTCAACTAACAGAGTTGAACTTTACTTTGATTGAGCAGTTCTGAAACTCTCTTTGGTGTAGAACTGGCAAGTGGACATTCAGAGCGCTAAGAGCCTATAGTCGAAAAAGATTATCTTCAATAAACTACACAGAAGCATTCTGAGAAACTGCTTCTAATCTGGTGCATCACTCACAGAGTTCAACCTTACTTTCATTGGCAGTTCTGAAACACTCTTTCTATAGAAAATGCAAGTGGACATTCGGAGCACTAGAGGCCTATGGTGGAAAAAGAAATATCTTGAAATAAAAACTACATGAAATCACTCTGTGAAACTTCATTCTGATCTCTGCATTCCACTAACTGAGTGAATCTCACTTTTGATTGCAGTTCTGAAACACTCTTTGTGTAGAAACTGCTAGTGGACATTAGGATAGCTAGGGGCCTTAGTGGAAAAAGAGAATATTAACTTCATAAAAACTACACGAATCATTTCTGAAATACTTTCTGATCTGGCATTCACTAACAGAGTTGAACCTCACTTTTGATGAGCAGTTCTGAACACTTTCTGGTAGAAACTGCAAGTGGCCATTCGGGAGCGCTAAGAGCCTATAGTGGAAAAGGATATCATCAAATAAAACTAACAGAAGAATTCTGTGAAACTTCTTTCTGATCTGGAGCATTCAACTCCAACAGAGTGAAGCTCACTTTTATTTGAGGAGTTCTGAACACGTCTTTCTGTAGAAACTGCAAGTGATATTTGGAGCCAAAGAGGCCTACACTGCAAAAAGGAATATCTTCAAATAAACGACACAGAAGCCTTCTGTGCAACTCTTTCTGATCTGTGCATTCAACAAACGAGTGTAACATTACTTTTGATTGAGCAGCTCTGAAACAGTCTCTCTGTAGAAACTGCAAGTAGACATTCGGAGCGCTAAGAGGCCTATAGTGTAAAAAGGCATATCTCTAAATAAAATTACACAAAAGCATTCTGCGAAACTGCTTTCTAATCTGTGCATTCAACTAACGGAGTTGAACCTTACCTTTGATTGAGCAGTTCTGAAACACTCTTACTGTATAAACTGCAAGTGAACATTCGGAGCGCTAATTCGTCTATAGTGGAAAAAGGAATATCTTAAAATAAAAACTACATGGAAGCATTCTGTGAAATTTCTTTCTGATCAGTGCATTCAACAAACAGAGTTGAACATTTCTTTTGATTGAGCAGTTCTGAAACACTCTTTCTGGAGAAACTGCAAGTGGACAGTCAGAGCACTAAGGGGCCTATACTGGAAAAAGGAATATCTTCAAATAAAAACTACAATGAAGCAATCTGTGAAACTTCTTTGTTATCTGTGCATTGATCTAACAGAGTTGAACATTTCTTTGTTTGAGCACTTCTGAAACACTCTTTCTGTAGAAACTGCAAGTGGACATTTGGAGTGCAAAGAGGCCTACTGTGCAAAAAGGAACATCTTCAAATTAAAACTACACAGAAGCATTTTGCGAAACTAATTTCTTATCTGTGAATTCAGCTAACATAGTCGAAAATTTCTTTTGATTGAGCAGTTCTGAAACACTCTTTCTGGAGAAACTGCAAGTGGACAGTCGAAGAGCTAAGAGGCCTATACTGGAAAAAGTAATATCTACAAATAAAAACCACACAGAAGCATTCTGTGAAACTTCTTTCTGATCTGTGCTTTCAACTAACGCAGTTGAACCTTACTTTTGTTTGAGGAGTTCTGAAACACTCTTTCTGGAGAAACTGCAAGTGGATAGTCGAAGAGCTAACAGGCCTGTACTGGAAAAAGTAATATCTACAAATAAAAACCACACAGAAGCATTCTGTGAAACTTCTTTCTGTTCTGTGCATTCAAGTAACAGATTTGAACCTTACTTTTGATTGAGCAGTTCTGAAACACTCTCTCTGTAGAAACTGCAATTGGACATTTGGAGCGCAACGAGGTATACAGTGCAAAAAGGAATATGTTCAAATTAAAACTACACAGAATCATTCTGTGAAACTTCTTTCTTATCTGTGCATTCAACTAAGAGAGTTGAACCCTACTTTTGATTGAGCATCTTTGAAACACGCTTTCTGTAGAAACTGCAAGTGGACATTTGGAGCGCTTAGAAGTCTATAGGGGAAAAAGAAATATACTCAAATAAAAACTACACAGATGCATTCTGGGAAACTTTTTTCTGATCTGTGCATTCAACAGTGTTGAAATTTACTTTTGATTGAGCAGTTCTGAAACCCTGTTTCTGTAGAAACTGCAAGTGGACATTCGGAGGGTTAAGGTGCCTATAGTGTAAAAAGGAATATCTAAATAAAACTACACAAAAGCATTCTGCGAACTGCTTTCTAATCTGTACATTCCACTAACAGAGTTGAACCTTACTTTTGATTGAGCAGTTCTGAAACACTCTTTCTGTAGAAACTGCAACTTCACATTCGGAGCGCTAAGAGGTCTATAGTGGAATAAGGAATACCTTCAAATAAAAACTACACAGAAGCATTCTGCGAAACTTCTTTCTCATCAGTGCATTCAACAAACAGAGTTGATCTTTACTTTTGATTCAGCAGTTCTGAAACACTCTTTCTGGAAAAAACTGCAAGTGGACAGTCAGAGCGCTAAGAGGCCTTTACTGGAAAAAGAAACATCTTCAAATAAAAACTGCAATGAAGCAATCTGTGAAACTTCTTTGTGATCTGTGCATTCAACTGACAGAGTTGAACCTTATTTTGACTGATCAGTTCTGAAACACTTTCTGTAGAAACTGCAAGTGGGCATTCCGAGCGCAAAGAGGCTTATAGTGGAAAAAGGAATATCTTCAAATAAAAACTACACAGAGGCATTCTGAGAAACTTCCTTCTGATCTGTGCATTCAACTAGCGTATTTGAACCTTACTTTTTTTTTTTTTTTTTTTTTTTTTGAGACGGAGTCTCGCTCTGTCGCCCAGGGTGGAGTGCAGTGGCGCAATCTCGGCTCACTGCAAGCTCCGCCTCCCGGGTTCACGCCATTCTCCTGCCTCAGCCTCCCGAGTAGCTGGGACTACAGCCGCCCACCACGCCTGGCTAATTTTTTGTATTTTTAGTAGAGACGGGGTTTCACCGTTTTAGCCAGGATGGTCTCGATCTCCTGACCTTGTGATTCACCCGCCTCGGCCTCCCAAAATGCTGGGATTACAGGCGTGAGCCAACGCGCCCGGCCCCCTTACTTTTGATTGAGCAGTTCTGAAACACTCTTTCTGTAGAAACTGCAAGTGGACATTAGGAGAGCTAAGAGTCCAATAGTGGAAAAAGGGATATGTTCAAGTAAAAACTACATAGAAGTATTCTGTGAAACTCCTCTGATCTGTGCAGTCAACTAACACAGCAGAATCTTACTTTTGATTGGGCAGTTCTGAAACACTCTTTCTGTAGACACTGCAAGTGGACATTTGAAGCGCTAAGAGGCCTATACAGGAAAAAGGAATATCTTCAAATAAAAACAACACGGAAGCATTCTGTTAAACTTCTTTCTGATCTGTGAATCCAACTAACAGAGTTGAACCTTATTTTTGATTGAGCAGTTCTGAAACACTCTCTCTGTAGAAACCGCAAGTGGACAATCGGAGCGCTAAGAGTCCTATAGTGGAAAAAAGTTATCTTCAAATAAAAACTACACAGAAGCATTCTGTGAAATTCCTTTCTGATCTGTGCAGTCAACTAACATAGCAGAATCTTACTTTTGAATGAGCAGTTCTGAAACACTCTTTCTGTAGGAACTGCATGTGGACATTAGGAGCGCAAAGAGGCCAATAGAGTAAAAAGGAATATCCTCAAATAAAAACTACACAGAAGCATTCTGTGAAACTTCTTTCTGATCTGTGCATTCAACTAACAGAGTTGAACCTTACTTTTCATTGAGGAGTTTTGAAACACTCTTTCTGTAGGAACTGCAAGTGGATATTCGGAGTGCAAAGAGGCCTATAGTGAAAAAAGGATTATCTTCACATAAAAACTACACAGAAGCATTCTGTGAAACCACTTTCTCATCTGTGCAGTCAACTAACACAGCAGAATCTTACGTTTGAATGAGCAGTTCTCAAACACTCTTTCTGTAAGAACTGCAAGTGGACATTAGGAGCGCAAAGAGGCCTATAGAGGAAAAGGAAATATCCTCAAATAAAAACTACACAGGAGCATTCTGTGAAACTTCTTTCTGATCTGTGTATTCAACTAACAGAGTTGAACCTTACTTTTGATTGAGGAGTTTTGAAACACTCTTTTTGTAGAAACTGCAAGTGGATAGTTGGAGCGCTAGGAGGCCTATAGAGGAAAAAGTAATACCTTCAAATAAAAAGTACACAGAAGCATTCGGTGAAACTTCTTTCTGATCTGTGCATTGAACTAACAGAGGTGAATCTTACTTTTTTTGAGCAGTTCTGAAAGACTCTCTCTGTAGAAACTGCAAGTAGACATTCAGGGCGCTAAGAGGCCTAAAGTGGAAAAAGGAATATCTTCAAATAAAAACTACAGAGAAGCATTCTGTGAAACTACTTTCTGAACTGTGCATACAACTAACAGAGTTGAACCTTACTTTTCATTGAGGAGTTTTGTAACACTCTTTCTATAGAAAATGCAAGTGGATATTTGGAGCACTAAGATTCCTAGAGTGGGAAAACGAATAACTTCAAATTGAAACTACACAGAAGCATTCCGTGAAACTTCTTTCTGATCTGTGCATTCAACTAACAGAGCTCAACCTTACTTTTGATTGAGCAGTTCTGAAACACTCTTTCGGTAGAAAGTGCAAGTGGACATTCTGAGCGCTAAGAAGCCTATAGTGGAACAAGGAATATCTTCAAATAAAAACTACACAGAAGCATTCTGTGAAACTTCTTTCTGATCTGTGTATTCAAATAACACAGTTGAATATTACTTTTCATTGAGGAGTTTTGAAACACTCTTTCTGTAGAAACTGGAAGTGGATATTTGTAGTGCTAAGAAGCTTATAGTGGACAAAGCTATATCTTCAAATAAAAACTACACAGAAGCATTCTGTGAAATTTCTTTCTGATCTTTGCATTCAACTAACAGAGTTGAACCTTACTTTTGATTGAGGAGTTCTGAAACACTCTTTCTGTAGAAACTGCAAGAGGACTTTTGAAGCGCTAATAGTCTTATAGTGTAAAAAGGAATATGTTGAAATAAAAACTACACAGAAGCATTCTGCGAAACTATTTTCTGATCTGTGCGTTCAACTAACAGAGTTGAACCTTACTTTTGATTGAGCAGTTCTGAAACACTCTTTCTATAGAAACTGCAAGTGGACATTCGGAGCGCTAAGAGGCCTATGGTGGAAAAAGGAATATCTTCAAATAAAAACTACACAGAAGCATTCTGTGAAACTGCTTTATCTCTGTGCATTCAACTAACGGAGCAGAACATTACTTTTGATTGAGCATTTCAGAAACACTCTTTCTATAGAAACTGCAAGTGGAAATTCGGAGCGCTAAGAGGCCTATGGAGGAAAAAGGAATATCTTCAGATAAAAACTACACAGAAGCATTCTGGGAAAGTTCTTTCTGATCCATGCGTTGAAGTAAGGGAGTAGAACCTTACTTTTGATTGAGGAGTTTTGAAACACTCTTTCTGTAGAAACTGCAAGTGGCTATTTTGAGCCCTAAGAGGCCTATAGTGGAAAAAGGAATATCTTCAAATAAAAACACCCGGCATTCTGTGAAACTTTCTTTCGATCTCGCATTCAACTAACACAGTTTAACATTACTTTTGATTGAGCTTTGAAACCTCTTTCTGAGAAAGCAAGTGGACAGTCGGAGCCCTGCTAGAGGACACTGGAAAAAGGAATATCTTCAAATAAAAACTACACAGAAGCATTCTGTGAACTCTTTTATATCTGTGCATTCAACTAAGAGTTGAACCTTACTTTTTGAGGAGTTTGAAACACTCTTTCTGTAGAAATGCAAGTGGACATTCGGAGCCCTAAGAGGCCTAAGTGCAAAAAGGAATATCTTCAAATAAAAATACACAGAAGCATTCTGTGAAATCTTTCTGATCTGTGCATTCAACTAACCAGTTGAACATTACTTTTGATTGAGCAGATTTGAAACACTCTTTCTGTAGAACTGCAAGTGGACATTCGGAGCGCTAAGAGGTATAGTGGAAAAAGGAATATCTTCAAATAAAAACTACACAAGATGCATTCTGTGAAACTTCTCTGATCTCTGCATTCAATAACAGATTTGAACATTACTTTTTATGAGGAGTTTGAAACACTCTTTCTGTAGAAAGTGCAAGTGGATATTCATGGAAAAGGAAGTGGAAAAAGGAATATCTTCAAATAAAAACACAGAAGCATTCTGTGGAAACTCTTTCTGATCTGCATTCAACTAAGAGTTGAACCTTACTTTTCTGAGGAGTTGAAACACTCTTTCTGTAGAAACTGCAAGTGGATATTTGGAGCTAAGAGGCCTATTAGAAAAAGGAATATCTTCAAATAAAAACTACACGAAGCATTCTGTGAAACTTTTCTGATCAGTGCATTCAACTAACACAGTTGAACCTTACTTTTGATTGAGCAGTCTGAAACACTCTTTCTGTAGAAACTGCAAGTGGACATTCGGAGATCTAAGAGGCCTATTGAGGAAAAAGGAATATCTTCAAATAAAAACTACACAGAAGCATTCTGTGAACTACTTTCTGATCAGTGCATTCAACTAACAGAGTTGAACCTTACTTTGAGCTGTTCTGAGTCTTTCTGTAGAAACTGCAAGTGGACATTCGGAGCGATATGAGGCCTACAGTGGAAAAAGGAATATCTTCATATAAAAACTTCACAGAAGCATTCTGTGAAACTTCTTTCTGATCTGTGCTTCAACTAACAGAGTTGAACCTTACTTTTGATTGAAGAGTTGTGAAGCACTCTTTCTGTAGAAACTGCAAGTGGACATTCGGAGGGCTAAGATGCCTATAGTGGAAAAAGGAATATCTTCAAATAAAAACTACACAGAAGCATTCTGTGAAACGTCTTTCTGATCTGTGCAGTCAAGTAACAGAGCTCAACCTTACTTTTGTTTGAGCAGTTCTGAAACGCTCTTTTGTAGGAACTGCAAGTGGACATTCAGAGCGCTAGGAGGCCTATAGTGGAAAAGGAACATCTTCAAAAAAAACTACGAAGAAGCATTCTGTGAACTTCTTTCTGATCTGTGCATTCAACTAAGAGAGTTGAACCTCACTTTTGATTGAGCAGATCTGAAACACTCTTTCTGTAGTAACTGCAAGTGGCATTCGGAGCGCAAGAGGCCTATAGTGGAAAAAGGAATATCTTCATATAAAAACTACACAGTAGAATTCTGTGAAACTTCTTTCCTGATCTGTGCATTCATCTAACAGAGTTGAAGCTTACTTTTGTTGAGGAGTTCTGAAACACTCTTTCTGTAGAAGCTGCAAGAGGACATTTGTAGCGCAAATAGGCCTACAGTGCAAAAAGGAATATCTTCAAATAAAAACTACACATAAGCTTTCGGAGCTACTTTCTGATGTGTGCATTCAACTAACAGAGTTGAACCTACTTGTCATTGAGCAGCTCTGAAACACTCTTTCTGTAGAAATGAAAGTGGACATTCGGAGCGCTAATGTGCCTAGAGTGTGAAAAAGAATATCTTTAAATAAAAACTACACAGAAGCATTCTGTGAAACTTCTTTGATCTGTGCATTCAGCTAACAGAGTTGAACCTTCCTTTTGATTGAATAGTTTTGAAACACTCTCTCTGTACAAACTGCAAGTGGATATTTCGACCACTAAGAGGCCTACAGTTGAAAAAGGAATATTTCAAGTAAAAACTACACAGAAGCATTCTTTGAAACTTCTTTTGATTTGTATTCATCTAACAGAGTTGAACCTTACTTTTGTTTGAGGAGTTCTGAAATACTCTTTTGTAGAAACTGCAAGTGGACATTCGGAGCGCTAATAGGCCATAAGAAAAAGGAATATCTTCAAATAAAAACTACACAGAAGCATTCTTTGAAACTTCTTTCTGATCTGTGCAGTCAACTAACAGAGCTGAACCTTATATTTGATGGAGCAGTTCAGAAACACTCTTTCTGTAGAAACTGCAAGAGGACATTCGGAGCCTGAGGGGCCTATGGAGGAAAAAGGAATATCTTCAAATAAAAACTACACTGAAGCATTCTGGAATCTTCTTTCTGATCTGTGCATTCAACTAACACAGATCAACCTTACTTTTGATGAGGAGTTTTGAAACACTCTTTCTGTTTAAAACTGCAAGTTGACTTTTGGAGCGCTATGAGGCCTGTAGAGGAAAAAGGTATATCTTCACATAAAAACTACACGGAAGTATTCTGTGAAACTTCTTTCTGATGTGTGCATTCAACTAACACAGTTGAACGTTACTTTTGATTGAGGAGTTTGAAAACAATCTTTCTGTAGAAACTGGATATTGATTTTCGGAGCGCTAAGAGGCCTATAGTGGAAAAAAGGAATATCTTCAAAAACTACACAGAAGCATTCTGTGAAACTTCTTTCTGATCTGTGCATTCAACTAACAGAGTTGAACTTACTTTTGATGAGCAGTTCTGAAACTCTCTTTGTAGAAACTGCAAGTGGACATTCAGAGCGCTAAGAGGCCTATAGTCGAAAAAGGATTATCTTCAAATAAAAACTACACAGAAGCATTCTGAGAAACTGCTTTCTAATCTGTGCATTCAACTCACAGAGTTCAACCTTACTTTTCATTGAGCAGTTCTGAAACACTCTTTCTATAGAAAATGCAAGTGGACATTCGGAGCACTAAGAGGCCTATAGTGGAAAAAGAAATATCTTGAAATAAAAACTACAAGAATCACTCTGTGAAACTTCATTCTGATCTCTGCATTCCACTAACTGAGTTGAATCTCACTTTTGATTGAGCAGTTCTGAAACACTCTTTGTGTAGAAACTGCTAGTGGACATTAGGATAGCTAAGGGGCCTATAGTGGAAAAAGAAATAACTTCAAATAAAAACTACACAGAATCATTCTCTGAAACTACTTTCTGATCTGTGCATTCAACTAACAGAGTTGAACCTCACTTTTGATTGAGCAGTTCTGAAACACTCTTTCTGTAGAAACTGCAAGTGGCCATTCGGAGCGCTAAGAGGCCTATAGTGGAAAAAGGAATATCATCAAATAAAAACTACACAGAAGAATTCTGTGAAACTTCTTTCTGATCTGAGCATTCAACTAACAGAGTTGAAGCTCACTTTTATTTGAGGAGTTCTGAAACACTCTTTCTGTAGAAACTGCAAGTGGATATTTGGAGCCCAAAGAGGCCTACACTGCAAAAAGGAATATCTTCAAATAAAAACTACACAGAAGCCTTCTGTGCAACTTCTTTCTGATCTGTGCATTCAACAAACAGAGTTGAACATTACTTTTGATTGAGCAGCTCTGAAACAGTCTTCTGTAGAAACTGCAAGTAGACATTCGGAGCGCTAAGAGGCCTATAGTGTAAAAAGGCTATCTCTAAATAAAATTACACAAAAGCATTCTGCGAAACTGCTTTCTAATCTGTGCATTCAACTAACGGAGTTGAACCTTACTTTTGATTGAGCAGTTCTGAAACACTCTTCCTGTATAAACTGCAAGTGAACATTCGGAGCGCTAATTCGTCTATAGTGGAAAAAGGAATATCTTAAAATAAAAACTACATGGAAGCATTCTGTGAAATTTCTTTCTGATCAGTGCATTCAACAAACAGAGTTGAACATTTCTTTTGATTGAGCAGTTCTGAAACACTCTTTCTGGAGAAACTGCAAGTGGACAGTCAGAGCACTAAGGGCCTATACTGGAAAAAGGAATATCTTCAAATAAAAACTACAATGAAGCAATCTGTGAAACTTCTTTGTTATCTGTGCATTGATCTAACAGAGTTGAACATTTCTTTTGTTTGAGCACTTCTGAAACACTCTTTCTGTAGAAACTGCAAGTGGACATTTGGAGTGCAAAGAGGCCTACTGTGCAAAAAGGAACATCTTCAAATTAAAACTACACAGAAGCATTTTGCGAAAAATTTCTTATCTGTGAATTCAGCTAACATAGTCGAAAATTTCTTTTGATTGAGCAGTTCTGAAACACTCTTCTGGAGAAACTGCAAGTGGACAGTCGAAGAGCTAAGAGGCCTATACTGGAAAAAGTAATATCTACAAATAAAAACCACACAGAAGCATTCTGTGAAACTTCTTTCTGATCTGTGCTTTCAACTAACGCAGTTGAACCTTACTTTTGTTTGAGGAGTTCTGAAACACTCTTTCTGGAGAAACTGCAAGTGGATAGTCGAAGAGCTAACAGGCCTGTACTGGAAAAAGTAATATCTACAAATAAAACCACACAGAAGCATTCTGTGAAACTTCTTTCTGTTCTGTGCATTCAAGTAACAGATTTGAACCTTACTTTTGATTGAGCAGTTCTGAAACACTCTCTCTGTAGAAACTGCAATTGGACATTTGGAGCGCAACGAGGTATACAGTGCAAAAAGGAATATGTTCAAATTAAAACTACACAGAATCATTCTGTGAAACTTCTTTCTTATCTGTGCATTCAACTAAGAGAGTTGAACCCTACTTTTGATTGAGCATCTTTGAAACACGCTTTCTGTAGAAACTGCAAGTGGACATTTGGAGCGCTTAGAAGTCTATAGGGGAAAAAGAAATATACTCAAATAAAAACTACACAGATGCATTCTGGGAAACTTTTTCTGATCTGTGCATTCAACAGTGTTGAAATTTACTTTTGATTGAGCAGTTCTGAAACCCTGTTTCTGTAGAAACTGCAAGTGGACATTCGGAGGGTTAAGGTGCCTATAGTGTAAAAAGGAATATCTAAATAAAACTACACAAAAGCATTCTGCGAACTGCTTTCTAATCTGTACATTCCACTAACAGAGTTGAACCTTACTTTTGATTGAGCAGTTCTGAAACACTCTTTCTGTAGAAACTGCAACTTCACATTCGGAGCGCTAAGAGGTCTATAGTGGAATAAGGAATACCTTCAAATAAAAACTACACAGAAGCATTCTGCGAAACTTCTTTCTCATCAGTGCATTCAACAAACAGAGTTGATCTTTACTTTTGATTCAGCAGTTCTGAAACACTCTTTCTGGAAAACTGCAAGTGGACAGTCAGAGCGCTAAGAGGCCTTTACTGGAAAAAGAAACATCTTCAAATAAAAACTGCAATGAAGCAATCTGTGAAACTTCTTTGTGATCTGTGCATTCAACTGACAGAGTTGAACCTTATTTTGACTGATCAGTTCTGAAACACTTTCTGTAGAAACTGCAAGTGGGCATTCCGAGCGCAAAGAGGCTTATAGTGGAAAAAGGAATATCTTCAAATAAAAACTACACAGAGGCATTCTGAGAAACTTCCTTCTGATCTGTGCATTCAACTAGCGTATTTGAACCTTACTTTTTTTTTTTTTTTTTTTTTTTTGAGACGGAGTCTCGCTCTGTCGCCCAGGGTGGAGTGCAGTGGCGCAATCTCGGCTCACTGCAAGCTCCGCCTCCCGGGTTCACGCCATTCTCCTGCCTCAGCCTCCCGAGTAGCTGGGACTACAGCCGCCCGCCAGCACGCCTGGCTAATTTTTGTATTTTTAGTAGAGACGGGGTTTCACCGTTTTAGCCAGGATGGTCTCGATCTCCTGACCTTGTGATTCACCCGCCTCGGCCTCCCAAAATGCTGGGATTACAGGCGTGAGCCAACGCGCCCGGCCCCTTACTTTTGATTGAGCAGTTCTGAAACACTCTTTCTGTAGAAACTGCAAGTGGACATTCGGAGAGCTAAGAGTCCAATAGTGGAAAAAGGGATATGTTCAAGTAAAAACTACATAGAAGTATTCTGTGAAACTCCTCTCTGATCTGTGCAGTCAACTAACACAGCAGAATCTTACTTTTGATTGGGCAGTTCTGAAACACTCTTTCTGTAGACACTGCAAGTGGACATTTGAAGCGCTAAGAGGCCTATACAGGAAAAAGGAATATCTTCAAATAAAAACAACACGGAAGCATTCTGTTAAACTTCTTTCTGATCTGTGAATCCAACTAACAGAGTTGAACCTTATTTTTGATTGAGCAGTTCTGAAACACTCTCTCTGTAGAAACCGCAAGTGGACAATCGGAGCGCTAAGAGTCCTATAGTGGAAAAAGTTATATCTTCAAATAAAAACTACACAGAAGCATTCTGTGAAATTCCTTTCTGATCTGTGCAGTCAACTAACATAGCAGAATCTTACTTTTGAATGAGCAGTTCTGAAACACTCTTTCTGTAGGAACTGCATGTGGACATTAGGAGCGCAAAGAGGCCAATAGAGTAAAAAGGAATATCCTCAAATAAAAATACACAGAAGCATTCTGTGAAACTTCTTTCTGATCTGTGCATTCAACTAACAGAGTTGAACCTTACTTTTGATTGAGGAGTTTTGAAACACTCTTTCTGTAGGAACTGCAAGTGGATATTCGGAGTGCAAAGAGGCCTATAGTGAAAAAAGGATTATCTTCACATAAAAACTACACAGAAGCATTCTGTGAAACCACTTTCTCATCTGTGCAGTCAACTAACACAGCAGAATCTTACGTTTGAATGAGCAGTTCTCAAACACTCTTTCTGTAAGAACTGCAAGTGGACATTAGGAGCGCAAAGAGGCCTATAGAGGAAAAGGAAATATCCTCAAATAAAAAACACAGGAGCATTCTGTGAAACTTCTTTCTGATCTGTGTATTCAACTAACAGAGTTGAACCTTACTTTTGATTGAGGAGTTTTGAAACACTCTTTTTGTAGAAACTGCAAGTGGATAGTTGGAGCGCTAGGAGGCCTATAGAGGAAAAAGTAATACCTTCAAATAAAAAGTACACAGAAGCATTCGTGAAACTTCTTTCTGATCTGTGCATTGAACTAACAGAGGTGAATCTTACTTTTTTTGAGCAGTTCTGAAACACTCTCTGTAGAAACTGCAAGTAGACATTCAGGGCGCTAAGAGGCCTAAAGTGGAAAAAGGAATATCTTCAAATAAAAACTACAGAGAAGCATTCTGTGAAACTACTTTCTGAACTGTGCATACAACTAACAGAGTTGAACCTTACTTTTTTGAGGAGTTTTTAACACTCTTTCTATAGAAAATGCAAGTGGATATTTGGAGCACTAAGATTCCTAGAGTGGGAAAACGAATAACTTCAAATTGAAACTACAGAGAAGCATTCCGTGAAACTTCTTTCTGATCTGTGCATTCAACTAACAGAGCTCAACCTTACTTTTGATTGAGCAGTTCTGAACACTCTTTCGGTAGAAAGTGCAAGTGGACATTCTGAGCGCTAAGAAGCCTATAGTGGAACAAGGAATATCTTCAAATAAAAACTACACAGAAGCATTCTGTGAAACTTCTTTCTGATCTGTGTATTCAAATAACACAGTTGAATATTACTTTTCATTGAGGAGTTTTGAAACACTCTTTCTGTAGAAACTGGAAGTGGATATTTGTAGTGCTAAGAAGCTTATAGTGGACAAAGCTATATCTTCAAATAAAAACTACACAGAAGCATTCTGTGAAATTTCTTTCTGATCTTTGCATTCAACTAACAAGTTGAACCTTACTTTTGATTGAGGAGTTCTGAAACACTCTTTCTGTAGAAACTGCAAGAGGACTTTTGAAGCGCTAATAGTCTTATAGTGTAAAAAGGAATATGTTGAAATAAAAACTACACAGAAGCATTCTGCGAAACTTTTTCTGATCTGTGCGTTCAACTAACAGAGTTGAACCTTACTTTTGATTGAGCAGTTCTGAAACACTCTTTCTATAGAAACTGCAAGTGGACATTCGGAGCGCTAAGAGGCCTATGGTGGAAAAAGGAATATCTTCAAATAAAAACTACACAGAAGCATTCTGTGAAACTGCTTTATGATCTGTGCATTCAACTAACAGCAGGAACTTACTTTTGATTGAGCATTTCAGAAACACTCTTTCTATAGAAACTGCAAGTGGAAATTCGGAGCGCTAAGAGGCCTATGGAGGAAAAAGGAATATCTTCAGATAAAAACTACACAGAAGCATTCTGGGAAAGTTCTTTTGATCCATGCGTTGAAGTAAGGAGTAGAACCTTACTTTTGATTGAGGAGTTTTGAAACACTCTTTCTGTAGAAACTGCAAGTGGATTTTGAGCCCTAAGAGGCCTA
The DNA here is from genome assembly GCF_006542625.1 of Nomascus leucogenys. NCBI lineage: Eukaryota > Metazoa > Chordata > Mammalia > Primates > Hylobatidae > Nomascus > Nomascus leucogenys. The sequence continues at coordinate 41,889 of NW_022097630.1, forward strand.
TAGTGGAAAAAGGAATATCTTCAAATAAAAACTACCCGGCATTCTGTGAAACTACTTTCTGATCTCGCATTCAACTAACAGTTTAACATTACTTTTGATTGAGCAGCTTTGAAACCTCTTTCTTGAGAAACAGCAAGTGGACAGTCGGAGCCCTTAGAGGCCTACACTGGAAAAAGGAATATCTTCAAATAAAAACTACACAGAAGCATTCTGTGAAACTTCTTTTATATCTGCATTCAACTAAGAGAGTTGAACCTTACGTTTGTTGGAGGAGTTCTGAAACACTCTTTCTGTAGAAATTGCAAGTGGACATTCGGAGCCCAAAGAGGCCTACAGTGCAAAAGGAATATCTTCATATTAAAAATACACAGAAGCATTCTGTTCAACATCTTTCTGATCTGTTCATTCAACTAACACAGTTGAACATTACTTTTGATTGAGCAGATTTGAAACACTCTTTCTGTATGAACTGCAAGTGGACATTCGGAGCGCTAAGAGGATATAGTGGAAAAAGGAATATCTTCAAATAAAACAACAAAGATGCATTCTGTGAAACTTCTTTCAGATCTGCGCATTCAATGAACAGATTTGAACATTACTTTTGTTTGAGCATTTCTGAAACACTCTTTCTGTAGAAAGTGCAAGTGGATATTCGGAGTGCTAAGAGGAAAAGTGGAAAAAGGAACATCTTCAAATAAAAATACACAAGAAGCATTCTGGGAAGCATCTTTCTGATCTGTGCATTCAACTAAGAGAGTTGAACCTTACTTTTCCTTGAGGAGTTTTGAAACACTCTTTCTGTAGAAACTGCAAGTGGCTATTTGGAGCGCTAAGAGGCCTATAGTAGAAAAAGGAAATCTTCAAATAAAAACTACACGGAAGGATTCTGTGAAACTTCTTTCTGATCTGTGCATTGAACTAAGAGCTGACCCTTACTTTTTTGAGGAGTTCTGAAACACTCTTTCTGTAGAAACTGCAAGTGGACATTCGGAGCGCTAAGGGGCTTATAGAGGAAAAAGGAATATCTTCAAATAAAAACTACACAGAAGCATTCTGTGGAACAACTTTTTCTGATTCTGTGCATTTACCTAACAGAGTTGAACCTACTTTTCACTGAGGAGTTTGAAACACTCTTTCTGTAGAAACTGCAAGTGGATATTTGGAGCACCAAGGGGCTACAGTGGAAAAAGGAATATCTTCAAATAAAAACTACACAGAAGCATTCTGTGAAACTACTTTCTGATCAGTGCATTCAACTAACACAGTTGAACCTTACTTTTGTGAGCAGTCTGAAACACTCTTTCTGTAGAAACTGCAAGTGGATATTTATGGAGCACAAGGGGCCTACAGTGGAAAAAGGAATTCTTCAAATAAAAACTACACAGAAGCATTCTGTGAAACTACTTTCTGATCAGTGCATTCAACTAACACAGTTGAACCTTACTTTTGGTTGAGCAGGTCTGAAACACTCTTTCTGTAGAAACTGCAAGTGGACATTCGGAGATCTAAGAGGCCTATTGAGGAAAAAGGAATATCTTCAAATAAAAACTACACAGAAGCATTCTGTGAAACTACTTTCTGATCTGTGCATTCAACTAACAGAGTTGAACCTTACTTTGAGCTGTCTGAGTCTTTCTGTAGAAACTGCAAGTGGACATTCGGAGCGATATGAGGCCTACAGTGGAAAAAGGAATATCTTCATATAAAAACTTCACAGAAGCATTCTGTGAAACTTCTTTCTGATCTGTGCTTTCAACTAACAGAGTTGAACCTTACTTTTGATTGAAGAGTTGTGAAGCACTCTTTCTGTAGAAACTGCAAGTGGACATTCGGAGGGCTAAGATGCCTATAGTGGAAAAAGGAATATCTTCAAATAAAAACTACACAGAAGCATTCTGTGAAACGTCTTTCTGATCTGTGCAGTCAAGTAACAGAGCTCAACCTTACTTTTGTTTGAGCAGTTCTGAAACGCTCTTTCGTAGGAACTGCAAGTGGACATTCAGAGCGCTAGGAGGCCTATAGTGGAAAAGGGAACATCTTCAAACAAAAACTACGAAGAAGCATTCTGTGGAACTTCTTCTGATCTGTGCATTCAACTAAGAGAGTTGAACCTCACTTTTGATTGAGCAGATCTGAAACACTCTTTCTGTAGTAACTGCAAGTGGCCATTCGGAGCGCAAAGAGGCCTATAGTGGAAAAAGGAATATCTTCAATAAAAACTACACAGTAGAATTCTGTGAAACTTCTTCCTGATCTGTGCATTCATCTAACAGAGTTGAAGCTTACTTTTGTTGGAGGAGTTCTGAAACACTCTTTCTGTAGAAGCTGCAAGAGGACATTTGTAGCGCAAATAGGCCTACAGTGCAAAAAGGAATATCTTCAAATAAAAACTACACATAAGCTTTCGGAGCAACTACTTTCTGATGTGTGCATTCAACTAACAGAGTTGAACCGTACTTGTCATTGAGCAGCTCTGAAACACTCTTTCTGTAGAAATTGAAAGTGGACATTCGGAGCGCTAATGTGCCTAGAGTGTGAAAAAGAATATCTTTAAATAAAAACTACACAGAAGCATTCTGTGAAACTTCTTTTTCTGATCTGTGCATTCAGCTAACAGAGTTGAACCTTCCTTTTGATTGAATAGTTTTGAAACACTCTCTCTGTACAAACTGCAAGTGGATATTTCGACCACTAAGAGGCCTACAGTTGAAAAAGGAATATGTTCAAGTAAAAACTACACAGAAGCATTCTTTGAAACTTCTTTTGGTCTTTGTATTCATCTAACAGAGTTGAACCTTACTTTTGTTTGAGGAGTTCTGAAATACTCTTTTTGTAGAAACTGCAAGTGGACATTCGGAGCGCTAATAGGCCTACATAAGAAAAAGGAATATCTTCAAATAAAAACTACACAGAAGCATTCTTTGAAACTTCTTTCTGATCTGTGCAGTCAACTAACAGAGCTGAACCTTATATTTGATGGAGCAGTTCAGAAACACTCTTTCTGTAGAAACTGCAAGAGGACATTCGGAGCCCTGAGGGGCCTATGGAGGAAAAAGGAATATCTTCAAATAAAAACTACACTGAAGCATTCTGGAATCTTCTTTCTGATCTGTGCATTCAACTAACACAGATCAACCTTACTTTTGATGGAGGAGTTTTGAAACACTCTTTCTGTTTAAACTGCAAGTTGACTTTTGGAGCGCTATGAGGCCTGTAGAGGAAAAAGGTATATCTTCACATAAAAACTACACGGAAGTATTCTGTGAAACTTCTTTCTGATGTGTGCATTCAACTAACACAGTTGAACGTTACTTTTGATTGAGGAGTTTGAAAACAATCTTTCTGTAGAAACTGGATATTGATTTTCGGAGCGCTAAGAGGCCTATAGTGGAAAAAAGGAATATCTTCAAATGAAAACTACACAGAAGCATTCTGTGAAACTTCTTTCTGATCTGTGCATTCAACTAACAGAGTTGAACTTTACTTTTGATTGAGCAGTTCTGAAACTCTCTTTGTGTAGAAACTGCAAGTGGACATTCAGAGCGCTAAGAGGCCTATAGTCGAAAAAGGATTATCTTCAAATAAAAACTACACAGAAGCATTCTGAGAAACTGCTTTCTAATCTGTGCATTCAACTCACAGAGTTCAACCTTACTTTTCATTGAGCAGTTCTGAAACACTCTTTCTATAGAAAATGCAAGTGGACATTCGGAGCACTAAGAGGCCTATGGTGGAAAAAGAAATATCTTGAAATAAAAACTACATGAAATCACTCTGTGAAACTTCATTCTGATCTCTGCATTCCACTAACTGAGTTGAATCTCACTTTTGATTGAGCAGTTCTGAAACACTCTTTGTGTAGAAACTGCTAGTGGACATTAGGATAGCTAAGGGGCCTATAGTGGAAAAAGAAATAACTTCAAATAAAAACTACACAGAATCATTCTCTGAAACTACTTTCTGATCTGTGCATTCAACTAACAGAGTTGAACCTTACTTTTGATTGAGCAGTTCTGAAACACTCTTTCTGTAGAAACTGCAAGTGGACATTCGGAGCGCTAAGAGGCCTATAGTGGAAAAAGGAATATCATCAAATAAAAACTACACAGAAGAATTCTGTGAAACTTCTTTCTGATCTGAGCATTCAACTAACAGAGTTGAAGCTCACTTTTATTTGAGGAGTTCTGAAACACTCTTTCTGTAGAAACTGCAAGTGGATATTTGGAGCCCAAAGAGGCCTACACTGCAAAAAGGAATATCTTCAAATAAAAACTACACAGAAGCATTCTGTGCAACTTCTTTCTGATCTGTGCATTCAACAAACAGAGTTGAACATTACTTTTGATTGAGCAGCTCTGAAACAGTCTCTCTGTAGAAACTGCAAGTAGACATTCGGAGCGCTAAGAGGCCTATAGTGTAAAAAGGCTATCTCTAAATAAAATTACACAAAAGCATTCTGCGAAACTGCTTTCTAATCTGTGCATTCAACTAACGGAGTTGAACCTTACCTTTGATTGAGCAGTTCTGAAACACTCTTCCTGTATAAACTGCAAGTGAACATTCGGAGCGCTATTTCGTCATAGTGGAAAAAGGAATATCTTAAAATAAAATACATGGAAGCATTCTGTGAAATTTCTTTCTGATCTGTGCATTCAACAAACAGAGTTGAACATTTCTTTTGATTGAGCAGTTCTGAAACACTCTTTCTGGAGAAACTGCAAGTGGACAGTCAGAGCACTAAGGGGCCTATACTGGAAAAAGGAATATCTTCAAATAAAAACTACAATGAAGCAATCTGTGAAACTTCTTTGTTATCTGTGCATTGATCTAACAGAGTTGAACATTTCTTTTGTTTGAGCACTTCTGAAACACTCTTTCTGTAGAAACTGCAAGTGGACATTTGGAGTGCAAAGAGGCCTACTGTGCAAAAAGGAACATCTTCAAATTAAAACTACACAGAAGCATTTTTGCGAAACTAATTTCTTATCTGTGAATTCAGCTAACATAGTCGAAAATTTCTTTTGATTGAGCAGTTCTGAAACACTCTTTCTGGAGAAACTGCAAGTGGACAGTCGAAGAGCTAAGAGGCCTATACTGGAAAAAGTAATATCTACAAATAAAACCACACAGAAGCATTCTGTGAAACTTCTTCTGATCTGTGCTTTCAACTAACGCAGTTGAACCTTACTTTTGTTTGAGGAGTTCTGAAACACTCTTTCTGGAGAAACTGCAAGTGGATAGTCGAAGAGCTAACAGGCCTGTACTGGAAAAAGTAATATCTACAAATAAAAACCACACAGAAGCATTCTGTGAAACTTCTTTCTGTTCTGTGCATTCAAGTAACAGATTTGAACCTTACTTTTGATTGAGCAGTTCTGAAACACTCTCTCTGTAGAAACTGCAATTGGACATTTGGAGCGCAACGAGGTATACAGTGCAAAAAGGAATATGTTCAAATTAAAAACTACACAGAATCATTCTGTGAAACTTCTTTCTTATCTGTGCATTCAACTAAGAGAGTTGAACCTACTTTTTTGATTGAGCATCTTTGAAACACGCTTTCTGTAGAAACTGCAAGTGGACATTTGGAGCGCTTAGAAGTCTATAGGGGAAAAAGAAATATACTCAAATAAAAACTACACAGATGCATTCTGGGAAACTTTTTTCTGATCTGTGCATTCAACAGTGTTGAAATTTACTTTTGATTGAGCAGTTCTGAAACCCTGTTTCTGTAGAAACTGCAAGTGGACATTCGGAGGGTTAGGTGCCTATAGTGTAAAAAGGAATATCTAAATAAAACTACACAAAAGCATTCTGCGAACTGCTTTCTAATCTGTACATTCCACTAACAGAGTTGAACCTTACTTTTGATTGAGCAGTTCTGAAACACTCTTTCTGTAGAAACTGCAACTTCACATTCGGAGCGCTAAGAGGTCTATAGTGGAATAAGGAATACCTTCAAATAAAAACTCACAGAAGCATTCTGCGAAACTTCTTTCTCATCAGTGCATTCAACAAACAGAGTTGATCTTTACTTTTGATTCAGCAGTTCTGAAACACTCTTCTGGAAAAACTGCAAGTGGCAGTCAGAGCGCTAAGAGGCCTTTACTGGAAAAAGAAACATCTTCAAATAAAAACTGCAATGAAGCAATCTGTGAAACTTCTTTGTGATCTGTGCATTCAAACTGACAGAGTTGAACCTTATTTTTGACTGATCAGTTCTGAAACACTTTCTGTAGAAACTGCAAGTGGGCATTCGAGCGCAAAGAGGCTTATAGTGGAAAAGGAAT
>NW_022097631.1:0-71106 GCF_006542625.1 Nomascus leucogenys
AAAGAAAGGTTTTGGTCTTGCTTCGACGATGCTAAAAGGTCAGAAACCACAAAGATGCATATGTGCTGTCATTTCCACAGTTACTAATTTTTCTCATTATTTCCATAATGAGATGTGCTGTTTCAACAGAGAAACCCTCTGGAGAGTGGCTTGCACTGTTTTCAGGCAGCTCTTTTGCTTTCATGTTTCGGCCTTGGCCAGGGAATTCAGACAGACTTTTCATTTATTTTCGACAAGAATGTATTCATTTATTGTTTTAAATAATAATAAATAGATTTTAAAATTACTGTACATTACTGCACTTTAAAGTCCATGAGGTCAGTGACTCTAAAGTCTGGACATCATTGTATACCCTACATCTTGCACAAGGTTTAGAAAAAATGGCATGGACACCTATTTTTTGAACCAATAAATGAATACATAAAAGAATTCCAAACTCTAGTCCAAGGTTTTAGATTAATAATGTATTAAAATGCGTAAAATTTATAGACAAAACTATTCTTATTTAGAAGTTTATTCTTTAGTTGCAGAGATAAAATATATGCACATAAAAGCTTAAGGAAAAATAATAAGGGTTTTGAAGTACTTACTATGTGAAAAATGTAGCATAAACCTTACATCCATTTATTTAACACATTTTATACGTTTCATTATTTATATATAGTGCTGATTGGTAGAATTCATATGTGAACGGAACTATAAAAATTTTGAGGATAAGCACTAGAAACACAGAATAAATAGAGTGTTAACATGCAAAACACAGAAATACTTACATTGACTAGGTGAAAGAAAAGATTTCTGGTTACATGTACACTGATTATTGAGGGATGAGTATGACATTATTATGCCAGAATCAATAAATATTTTAAATAGGGAGAAAACTATAATTATATATCTTTGTGTTCAACAGGAGTAGCAGTATTGATAAAGTAGAAGTTTGTTATAACTTGTTTATAGACTTTTAAAGTTGTTTATAAATAAAATCTACTCTTAATTAAAGGTTGATATTCATTTAAGTGTTTTAAAATTTTTGACCTCTGAATTGCCTTGTACATATGGAGAAATAAAGCTTGCCTAGCATAATTTCTTGAGTGCAGAATGAATGATCTGGATAGATTTGTTGACAATAAATATGTCTGTACTTATTTTATTAATTCTTTAATCTTCATGAAGAAAAATATAAAAGTCATATTCTAGTATTTTATACCATGGAAAAAATGTCTTATCCTTTTCCTAAGGAAAAATACATCATGACACAAAAGTAAAGTTAATTAAATTACTTACTTTATTAATTAACTGTCTATTATTTCTATGGGTTGAAGTAAATTTGATACTCAATGCTATTTAATCGAATTCTAAAAGCTTGAATGAGTAATGATTTTTTCACTTAAGGTTAGTTGAAATAAATTATCATTGATTTTCAGATTTAATATTAATTAGCTATTGCATATTCTTAATGGGAAACAAGTGTTTAAAAAGCCCTTTTTGGTTGCAGAAAGACCACGCCCATTGTAGACTTCTTAGAATACATCACATCTGGCCTCTTTTTTAGAGTGGGGAATTCAACTCATAAGTGGCTGGACATTGATTCTGAACATTTTGAACATTATTTGCCTGTCTTAACTCATACTGGTTGCTGTTCTTTTATAAGTAATCACCATGTTTAGCATGCACTTGAACTATTGTTACTTAGGGTGCTTGACTATTTACAAGTCTCACTAGGATTCTAGGTATTCATTAGTCTCGTGGTGTGTATTTGCTGATGGTCCTATTATCTTTGTTGGTTCAGTTACACAGTACCGTCCAAGATGCTGCAACACATTATACACAGGGTATGGGTTGTGGGAGCTACAGATTTCAGTTATTATTCAGGCTCAGAAACTTAGAATCTCTGCAAGGTTGGACATGTTCCTTAGTCTTGTTTTAAGACCGTCTTGTTTTAAAAGTTAGTCCCAAATTCTTAAAATATAGAATAGGGGTGATAGTAGTGCTCACAGAATTGTAGTAAAGATCAGCTGGGAAAAAAGAGCCTATTAAACAGAGCCTGGTATTTAATAAGTATCAGCTGCCTTCAATTAGGAATCTGTGTTGTCATGATTAGAAGATTGCTGGTTTATTTTACAGATCTGTAAGTATAGCCAAAATATGTCAAAATAACAACCAGAAAGAATCATATACCGTCCCTTGAACATTTCATCCCTAGAATCTAGCCAGATTAGCATCTCTATGCTGACAATACTGTTAACACAGATTGTGCTCAAACCCCTCATTGACTTTTCAGCACCTGTAAATTACTGGAGATTTAGGAAGAAGTCTGGGGTTATGGCTTAGTTAAGCTGAGTGGCCAGAAAGTGTGAGATGCTGGATGCCTCCTCCAGTTCATTTCTCCAGCGGCCGCACCAGGCGTGTCCATAGCTCCGCTCCCGGGAGCTCGTCTCCGGCGTGGGGCGTGTGCGCACCCCTGGCCGGGCGGAGCCTGGAGCCTGCTCATTAGCAGCGCGGGCAGCTCGTGCGCCCGCAGGAGGGAGGCGGAAGCACAGCCCTGCGCCGCCAGCAGGAGGAGGGAGCGCGGCGGCTGCAGGCAGGGGAGGGAGAGGAAAGAACGGAGGGACGGCTCCCGGACAGAGCGGGAGGAATCGGGGAGCGGCCGGTCCGGGGGGAGCTGCTCCGCTGCGCTGCGCTCGTTATTCACAGGACGCGGCGGCGCTTCCCGGGGCCGCTTCCCGGTCCCCTGGGTGGAGGCTGCCGTCTAAACCTGACTCCAGGTGAGTTCCCCAAAGAGGTGAACCGAGGGGTCTCGAACCAGAGACGTGGAACTGGCGAGGCTGCTCGGCTCCCCAAGCGCTGCTGCCTTTACATTTCCCGATTCACGGGAGGTTTTGGCGGCGGCTGCACAGGCTGGAGGGGCGGTGGGCGGTTGCGATCCTCAGCCGGCGTGGGGGCGTTCGGGAGGAATTAGCTTCAGTGAACGGGGTTTTAGGAGATGTCCCCAAGGCACGCGCTATGTATGCGTTTCTAGACGAGCTTTTGAGACAGAAATTTGGCTTCCCGGATGCCCGTTTTGGCCTTCTGTCCTTCCTTTCGCTTGCCTCATGCCCAATTTTCCAAGCCGAGGAAAGGACTGGAAGGGCGTGGAAGTAGGAGGTCTGGGCACAGAATGCGGCAGGGCAGCCCTGGTCTCCAAGTTTGGGGGTGGGGGGTGGGACTCTTTTCCTTTCAGCCTAATTTACCAGGGGAAAACCCGCAGAGCAACTTGAGGTGCCTTTGCTCCGCACCCTCCATAAGCTTATTAGAGGGAACTTCAGGCTCGCTAGACAGCCTGTGACAGGTGACGGCAATTTAGCTTAAAAGCCATGTTGGTTCACTTCGTCTCCTCTTTATCCTTTGTTGCAAAATTGATACCTTTTTGGATTTCTTTAACAGCACAAAGTTTAAGTGGCCGGCTGACAGGAAATATTTCTTTTGAAAATGCTATGAGAAAAGTGATGAGTTAACGTTGAGAGAAAGGCAACTTTATTTTCTTGGAAGAACTTTGGGGAAAGAGATTGATAGAGAAATTCTGGGCATGAAATTATGGACATTTCCCACAGAACTTCCTTCATTTATTTATTTTTTTACATTTCCTTCATTTTTTTAATCGTGTGTGTGTGTGTATCAGAGAGACAAAATTCCTTGGAGGTATTGGGACTTTATTTGGTTTAGAAGTTTCTTTCTTACTAATAGCACTAATTTGTGATCATCATGATTGTAAGAATTTACTAAGTGTTTTGCTTTTAGGTGTTTTGGGTCTGTTATTTTAAAAAATTCAATACTTACTTTGTGGGCCTTGCTGAATAGCTGTCAATAAAATCGGTGGGCATACAGTTAGTCACATGACTCCTGTGGATTTAATAGCAGGTAAGTATACAAATGATAAGTTTAGGAAATAAATGTCAGAATCAACATTTAGGTGTGAAATTGAAATATCTTTCAAATATTTACCAAATTCTCTTTTAGGATCCAATGTCATTTTATGGTCAAGAGAGCTTAAAGGTTTCTCAGATTGAGATATATGTATCTACTTTGTTAATCAAAATGTAATGTTTTATTTTGTTGTTTCTTTAATGACTGTTTGAATTCAACAAATAAAACTTGCATATTTAATGTAAGGTTCTTTCACATATATTACTTCTCCAATTTTTAATATAAATTTAAGGAGAAAAGCAATATTAATTCCATTTTGTAGATGAAGAGACTGTGTCACAGAAGTATTACTTTACCTAGATTTCTGTAATTATTATGTTATAAACTTAGAAACTACATATTATTATGGAACATATAAAATATATGAATGTTATAAACCATAAGAATTCAGACCTATGCTATTTAACTTCAAGTTTAGTTCTTTACCCAAACAATTGCATGACTACATTGAGACTACTGAAGTAATTATATATGAACATGCTATATGAAAAAATACTTAAAACATTTCTTATTTTTCTGGTTTCTCTTTGATATAAAATATACTACAATTTTATGGAGTTATATTCCATATTTAGAGGCTCCTAACTTCCAAATAACACCTAAACTCCTAAAAACTGACCTGTGTCCTTCTTAATAGAAGTGGCTTGACAGGGAGACTCAATTTTTACTAAGAATATTCTTGGGATAATTTATGTCTTATAATCAAGATAAAGACAGGCCACATTTAGTTGTATTTTTAAACCACTTAGTGTGAACTTGCAGCGCAGACATAACTTGCTTTCAGGCTACACTGCCAGCTTTGCAGTGAATAGTCTTTAAGATTCCGTGGAAACATTGGCAGATATAGCTAATGTATATCTGATGTAGGATTTATGAGAAAAGGAGAGGTAGAAACTGAATGCTCTTATATTTCATATGTGACCACATTCATAAAACTTTATTGATAAGTACTTTGTTGTCTGACACGGGCTGATACAAATAGGCTTCTTCAAGAGTTGAGGAAGAAAACAAAATCCCTATAATACAGCCTTTTTCCTCCTTTTCTTTCTTAAGCGGTAACAGTTGATCCTAGCTTTTGTGTGTCTATGCATGCTCAATACAGTTAGGGGTATAAGGAGAAGTTAAGCAAGAATATTGAATGCTAGCTAGGAAACTTTTTGGAGTCTCAAATACTTTGGAACGATTTTTCACATTATATACATAAAATTCGTAGTTACATTTGGGAACTAAGTATATTATACACAACTTTGCATCTGATTACAGGATTCCCTGTACATTTATAGCTCAGGTATTCTGGAAAGAGTCAAGATAATTAGTTTTATGGCTCTTGCCCATGTGACCTGTTCCTTTCTGGTCCTGATATTAAAAGGATGACTTAAATTTTCTGGAATGTCAACATTTTCTCTTCCCTCGGATCCTACAAAATACTTCAAGCAGTGTATGTGTGATACTCGCTGTCATTCCAACATTTCCAATCCTCCTGAGAATGCTAAACAATGCCCTATATTTCTTCCTTTGTGATTCTTTCAGATAGAGGGTTAGCTGAGTTAGGAAGAAAGGAGAGAGGGAGAGAAGAAGAGAGATGACATTTTATCCCTCAGGAAAGAACAAGACCAATTGTATTCCTAATTTAGAAATATTATTCTACAAACATTCCTGAACAAGAGGGCTTTGCATATACATTAAAGCAGAATACCTAGTCAACTTCTAGTTGTGCCATGTAGTGAGATGGAAGTAAGATGAGCAAGTCGAGATCATTTTTGTTGGAGAACTGAGACCACATGAAATAGGTAACAGAGTTACCCCAACTGGGGGGCAAGAGGACTTGAAAGTTTCCTCCATCAATTTGCAGTTAGTACAGGGCTGCTCCAGTGATCAGAGTCATGAATGCCCTAGAGTGTCTGTATAACCCTGTACACAGGCTGAGACAGCTCTAACGGCCCAGAAAAGCCTCTGGACAGAATCACTGCACCCTTGGACATTGTCCGACCGCATGTATGAGAATAGTGAGTGCTGAGGAGTTGTGGGTAGCTCGGTACAACTCTTGCTAAAGGAGTGTCATCAACATTCATTGCTGAAAGTGAATTTTTTCATTCACATATGTGATGCCTATTAGGTCATGCTTTCTTGGATACAAATTTGTACAAGATATGAATTAATTTTTGAACATCCTTTCTTAAAAGTACCATGTTCATATAGTTGCTCATTTTAATATGAGTAGTTCAGATGGGACATAATATAGTAAGGAGATGATTGAACATCCTAAGATCTAGTGTATATACCTTTGTTCATGATGAGATTCATCCCCTGTCCCCCTTTGTAGTGACACTGATGGCATAAGGGAGTATTAGATGAAATTTAATGCAGAAAACAATGGGATATATAAATGGTAGATATGGTTGACAACCACCATTTTCACTGACGTTGTTTCAAAGCAAAGAAATTTGGGATAAATTCATTTTATTTGCTCCTGAAGGGTAATTAGGAATAAGTAGGAATTGTGAAGAGGCTGTGGTGTTGACATTAAGAGAAGTTTTTGATTCTTAAAATAGGATATATTACACAAGAGTGAACAAACAGAAGATACTGAACAAATATTCTGTCATAAGTAAGTGATGGATTATTCGGACTTGTTGAACTATGTTTTTAAATGTATTATTTAAATATTTAAATATTATTAAAACCTTAAATAATATTTAAATATTATAAAAGTTATAGAAAATTATGTTTTCAATACAAATATACACTTATAAGCTATATTGTAGATATGGGAGTAAACAATGCAATTTTTTTTTTACTGAGTGAAAAATTTAGTTTTTTAAAATTCCAAATGGAGCTAACAGCTTAGTGTGATACATATTTTGAATTTCAAAATTTGTAACCAAATAGGACAAATGTGTTGAACTGTACTTTTCTTGAAGAACTGTGATAAGAATGAGCGGTGAAAAAATTACAGCGTACTTACCAGGGATCAAATACTTGCTTAGGGTTAATAAGAAAAATCTCAGCAAATGCTAGAAATGAGGTACACGATCTATCACAGACCCATGGTTAAAGTGGTATCTTGTTAGGTATATGAGCTTGAAAAGAAACGGCATAGCTTCACTTTACCTCAGTTGCTTCTTTTGTAAAACGGGGAGACTAAGAGTGTGGTAACTCAAAATCCTTTGTCAATGATTTGCTTCTTAGAACAGTGCCAGGTCCAATTAGGATTAGATTGCTATTTTTATTATTGATATTTGCCCTAGTTCTGCCTTTTATTGACTGTGTGAAATTGGTGAAGATCCCTTTCTGAAGCTTTGTTTCTTAGCTACGAGCTGGGAATAGAATACCTGCTATGAAGAGTGGTTGTTACTACATTAGAAAGGCTGGATATTTGTTTATATAAGGGGCTCAGCGCATGGTAGAAATTTGATAGCATTTTTTTCTTGCCCTCCCATGTATTACTGTGGAGACATCCCACATATTATGTCCAAGTTTTTATTTTCCCCTCAAATGCAATGTCAAGCTTGCACAAAACATTCCCATCTCCTAATTCTCTTCTGATGTTCTACAACCATTAAAGTATAGAAAACTAGAATGAGTGTTTTTATAACTTTTGCTGTACTTAAGCATGTGGAGAGAAGAGCGCTAGATCACAGGACACACTTTGATAGGAAAAGGGAAATATTTACACCACAAACAACTTTCTCCTCATGCTTAACAGTTTTATGCTGTCATTCTGTCAGCACCAAGTGAGATTTTTCTATTTAAATAGTTTTCTATTTGTGGTATGATAATTCATGTATGGACTTCATGTAATTAACATAAATATAATGGATGGTTGAGAAGTGGCTTATTTTTACCAAGAGGAAAAATTTGTACACGATTTTTTAAAATATTGCTTTGAAAATATTTAAAATTAATTTTGATTCAGTTGGTGGAAGGTAGCGTCACAAACTCACTGCTAGTGGTATTCTTGAGAAGTAATGTTTGAATTTTCTAGGTATTGTCCCCAGACTGGCTTAAAATAATTTAATTTTAGATGTAAATTTTCTGCTTAACATGGAAGATTTTTCCCTGAAAATATTAGCTTCATCAGATACACAGTTGCTTAGGGGTAGCTGCATGGAATTATGGGAGGGGTGAAACAGAAAATATTTTCATCTCTGTTATACATACTGGTGTAAGCATATTGATTGGATGATAATGATAATTACAGCAATAATGTGATTGAAAGGGTAAGCAAGTAACATATAATACAGTTACTAATATAATCCTGTGATTGAGTTTACCACTTCGTTTCTCTTTTCTGGAATCCCTTAAGTTTGTCACTATTGCACTTTATTTCTTTTGCTTATTGTAGTGGTGTATTAGTTGTATTACTGCTGCTATAACAAATTACCACACATTTACATAACTTAACACATATTTATTGTCTTGCAGTTTCAAAGGTCAGAAGTCCAAAATCACTTTAATTAGGCTAAGTCAATGTGTCTGCAGTGTGGGTTCCTTCTCGAGGTGCTGAGGGGAGAATCCATTCTCTTGCCTTTTTCTGTGTCTAGTGGCACCTGTCTTCATTGTCTTTTACCCATTCCTCCATTTTCAAGGTGCGTTGCTTTTATTTCTGTTTCTGTCTCCGCGTTGTCTCCTCCTTTAACTTTGAGTCCTTCTCTCCACTTCATCTAAGGACTCCTGTGATTACTTTGGACTCACATGGATGATCTGGGATAATCACCTTGTCTCCAGATCCTTAACTGAATGGTATCTACAAGTCCCTTTGGCTGTGTAAGGCAGCACATTCCCAGGGCCTGGAGATTAGGTCAAGAACATCTTTTGGGACTATTATGCAGCCTATCACAAGTGGTAATAACACTTTTATGCCTTGAGACCCTGAAATTAATGTACTTGCTTACGCATGGAAAAACAATGTATCTGTGGGGGTAACAGTTTATTTTTGAACCATTAGAAGGTATTGGTGGGGAAGTTTTCATCTGACAACAGATACTGATAAATTAAATACCCTTAGATTTGTCAAAACTAGCTTTAGTAAAATATAAGTAAAAGTATTTGCACTGCTAGGGTCAAAAATATTAATTAAACCCATTATTTATCAAGGCCAAGTCCTGGATTACTCAGGTTTACATTAACATAGAACATTATCTTCCATAGTGCTTATTTGTGAAGCTTAGTTCTTGTTGACAAAACCTCATCCATATAAGAAAGCATGGAAAGGTTGGTGTTTTTTTAACCTTTGCAGAATATAAATTTTCAAAGGGATGTTAGACGGTAGTTCCATCATAATTGATGCAGTTCACAAACATTCATTGTGAATATTTTATCTCATGAGTTATATCTATGACACTAATCATAGACTTCTAGAAGAAATTTAGCAATGCTCATGTCAGCCTTTCAAATCTTTCTGTAACCTAGAAGAGGATCATTGCATAAGATAGATTCATTTTCCCCTTTATTCCATTGTTGCCAGAGAGAACTTGAAATGCCCTGTTCAAATTAATTTAAAGCAAATGAATTCTTGCTGCCTCACAAGGAGTTTGTCCTTCATTTTTCTTAAAATTATATTGAAAATGGATGTGACATGCTTTACTGGTTGTTGTGCAGGGAGCATTGTCCTTCCTAAAAGCTCCCTCATTTGTCAAAATGAAGCCATTAAGAATAAAGTAAATTATATTATCTGATCATAGTATCGCAATTGACCTTAAAACAATAAATTTTATAATCAGTGCAAATTGCTGAATAGTGTTTGCAGTTGTAGAAATTTCAAAGGAAACCCTGGTTGAGATACAAAGCTGCTATAATCATTTTTAAAATCTTTGTTTTTCTTTTACTTTGGAACAGTAGTGCAGTAAGTACTTTTGCCTTATTGTTCTCTCTGCCTTCCAGAAACCCTCATTCAAATATTCTAAGTTTTTAAGTCTTTTTCATTTCTTTTAATATTGTAACATTTAACAATGTCAAAGAAAGTATAATTTTTCTGGAAATCAAGCTAAAAATAAAGAGAAGCTGATGTAAATCAACATCAAATTAACAAGATTGATTAGGAAAAGTAATTTTTGAAAAGGGCCAAAAATCCCTTTGCACATAAATGCAAAAGAATTTAGTGAAAGAAGGTGAAACTGGAGTAAAGAACTCTACGGATGCGTAAGTAACTCTTAATGAGAATGAGTAACGTACATGCATATCTTTAGCTCCCAGTTTCAGAGATACAGTAGTTGTACAACAAATGGTCCTTTCTTGCTGTTAAGGAAGCCTCTCCTCCTCCAGCCATGCTATTCCTCAGAGCAAGCTCTTCCACTGAGTTTTCAGCAACCATAAGTAAGAAGGATGGTACGATAGGCTGCGTGTACATATGACCCTCATTAGCAGGCCAACTGTTCCTTTTGCCCACCCACATCACTGGGGACATATGGCGTTACTTTGACTGTGGAAACAAGTGTGTGTGGACATATCTTGGTATGAGTAAAAGACTGTTGATTGTCTTTCTCTTGTCGCTCGTGCAACCGTCTCCTTGTGGAGATCATGTTATCCATAACACTAGATTTGAGGATGATAAATGACGTTGTTATTATTAACTGAATTTGCCTCTCTAGTTTGATCACAAAACCAGTGAATGTTTGCTTATGGAACATGTGAAGCTTATAGAAGATGGAAAGCTTACAGAAAGAAATGATGGCTTTTCTAAGCATAAGAGTCAGGTCTTTTTCAATCAAAAACTAACTCATTCAAATATTCAAGAGTTATGTAAAACCAGAAGAGCAGAGGGTTCAGAAATGCTATTGAGATCATTTATTATAAAATAGCCATTAATGAAATGTAATAGTGAGTCTGTTGTTGTGACTATGTGGAGAAATTAATGAGAAAATATAAGATAGGCTGGAATGAACAGAGTCATCTGATCCCAGCATAATTCATTTTATATAGTTCACAGTATTGTAACTTTAAAAAAATTATGAATTTTTTCAATACTGTGAATTCTGAATTTGCAATATGAGGCTTTTCAATCCTTGCAACAAGTGTGTATTTTTCAGTGGTTCTAGAATATGGGCTTTCGAGCTGCTTCTGATAAGAAGGCAAGGCTGGAGGACTCGTGTTGAGGTGGCATTTGCACAGGACTTTAGATAACATACATCGATGATGTAGAGAGAAGAGCGGGTGATGTTGCTGAGGATTATAGGGGAGATAATAACACTGAAAGGCACCTTTTGCTCCCTCTGCTGACCTCTTTGTGTATTCAGCTGTGTAGCATATTTCTTGTATAATTACATAGTAATTTCACACACTACATTAAGAAAAACTGACACTAGAAGCTAACTAGAGTCACTCTTTCTAGATATCAATGAAATTGCAAGTCTGAAGACATTACTTACCTAGATACAGAAATGGACTTTATTTAAGAACCAACTTTATACATACATAATCTACCTAGGCTTGTTGATCAAGTTGGCTGGCTGGGGAGGAATAAGACCATGTAGAAGATCCACATGATGAGAGAAAGCATTCGGGGAGGGCAGACAGAGACTTGATGCTGGCCACAGATAGAACCCAGAGACGCTCTGTGATTGAAGTGGTTCTAATACCTGGAAGCTTCGATTTGCTCTTATAACGTGTTCTAAAGCCATTTAATTCAAGACTACCCTTCCTAGTTGGTACCTGTAGATGTAATGCATCTCCTAAGGTATTACTCTAGGCTCCATCGGACAGAACAACTACCTGGAGGTAGGTTGTGGAGCCTCCGGACTCCACGACACATTTCACAGTGCTGTTTACTCCAAAACACTGGCCTAATTGAACTAATGTAGCTATTGGGTAAGACGAGAAGTAATACACGAACATTCTTAAAGTCTGTTCTCTTTTGCCTTGTGACCTTAAACATTTGAAAGACCAAGATGAACACTATTGAATAGAATTGTGTTTCCATCGTCATAACTAATCTGAAAGCCTAAGTTTTACCTCTTTCACTGCACATCCAATCTATTTTATGGGCAGAAGAGCACAATGGGCTCAGCTATCCAGGCTTTAGGAGATATTTTAATCTTTAAAGAACAATAGACACAAGTAAAAGTACATACATAAAGTAGGTATTTTATATTTAATTTTTATTTTCATATGCATGAAAAGGGTGTTCCAAAAAAAGATTAGAGAAGTCCATGGAATGTCTTTCTGGTTAATGTTACTTTATTTTTTGGTTCATCTACCATACTGCTTACAAGTTACTTGTTTTTTTTTCATGGAAAATTTTTTTTAAATGAATTGATTTTACTTTTCATCAGCACAGTTGTTGACTAATACCAAAGTTAGTTAGAAGGTTATGATTTTTATATTTATAGAATGGCAGGGGCAGCATTTAGATAATACAACATAGTAACTTGGCATTTATGAAATATTAGTTTTCCATAAACATGAACTCAGAGAGGAAGGTTACATTTTTTTAAATTATAATAACATTTTGAAAACCATCTGTCCTTTAAAATGTTACTAAAATATATATTGGAACTGGTGTTTTAGATGCCAGTCCTTCCTGAAGAGTGTTTTGAGATTTTTTTCAAATACTGCCTCAGTTCTATATAAAATAGAAAAAATTCTGCCTTGTAAAATGACTACTGGATGTAGGTAAGAAGAAGTTAAGGAAATATTACATAAAAATAGATTTGCAAAGGTAATTTACTGAAGGATTATTTACACTTTGATGAGTGGATCTGGATATTTTGATACTAAGTGAAAGTGGTTCCACTGGAATTATAAGGGAACAGAGATCTGCAAGCAGGAGTGAAAAGAATGTATGTAAGCCGGGCACGGTGGCTCATGCCTGACCTCAGGTGAGCCGTCCACCTCAGCCTCCCAAAGTGCTGGGATGACACGCTTGTTAAGTTGTACTCTAATTAATCAGTAACTTAAACCTCAAAAGAGATTCATTATGTACACAAAATTAATCTTGTGTAATCAAGTGTATAAGTAAAATTAATTGAAGAAATCAAAAAACGCATGGTGGCTGACACCTGTAATCTCAGTGCTTTCGGAAGTCTAGGTGGGAGGATCCCTTGACCTAAGGAGGCTGAGACCAGTCAAGCAACACGGTGGGACCCATCTCTGTAAAAAAATTAGCCGGGGATGGTGGTGCGTGCCTGTAGTCCGAGCTACTTGAGAGGCCGAGGCAAAGTATCGCTTGAGCCCAGGACTTGGAGTCTGCAGTGAGCTATGATCACACCACTGACTCCAGCCAGAGCAACAGAGGGAGACAATGAGAACACATGGACACAGGAAGGGGAACATCACACTCCGGGGACTGTTGTGGGGTGGAGGGAGGGGGCAGGGACAGCATTAGGGGATACACCTAATGCTAAATGACGAGTTAATGGGTGCAGCAAACCAACATGGCACATGGATACATATGTAACAAACCTGCACGTTGTGCACATGTACCCTAAAACTCAAAGTATAATAAATAAATAAATCACAAAACACTTGTAATTCCAAATCCAGATATATAAACCATAGGAATACTTATATAAACACACGTTATACACACATATAGTATATGTATGATAAAATATACTTGTATGTTCAACTTGGGAAAGGTTGATGATTTTAGAAACAAACTAATAATTCTATTGCCTTGTGCTCTAATGATTTTCAATTTGAAGATGTATTTGGGATCAAATACATGAGGCTCCATATACAAGACATCTTTCTTTCCCCTCTTCTCAGCATCATGTTTTGGCTGATTATTGGACTACAACTGGGAGATCTAGAAGTAGATCTGCTTAGTGTTTACTTGTTCAGAGCACAGGCTTTGAAATCGTCCTGTTTTGCCTCAGTCTCCACAATGGTACCTACTAACCTCATGACTAGGGGATCGTGTAGCATTTCTCTAAGCCTTGTTTTCTTAGCTGTGAAGTGGTAAATTTTGGAAGTGCTTTGTTCATAGGATTTCTGTGAAAACTGAATTGGGTAAAGAATGTAAGGCATTTAGCACAGTAAAATAACCTGGATTACAGTAACTTTTCAAGGAGTGTTTATTAGTACTTAAACTGTCATTGTCATCAAAATTCTGTTTTTACATACGAACTTAGAAATGTCATTGTAACCTTCTCAACTCATTTGGTCATTTAAAATGGAGAGGTTGAGTTAGGTGCTTCTTAAATTTCTCTTTAGCTCTGATACTATGAGTCTGACGTTAAGTAATGCAAAGTTGGTAATTAAATCTTCCCCTTTCGTGATGTAGGAGAAAGGCATAAAAAACTTCTGGGTGACTGGATTCCCTTGCAAGTTTATTAGAATTGTAATTACGTAGCATTTTGAATAAAGCGTTCATTCTGGAAATCATTAAGTTTACTTTTCTTAACTCCGTATTTTGTCAACTGTGGAAAAATTGGGATTTAAGAGTAACCTCTGATTTAAAATTCCACCTACTAACCATTTAAATTGTAGTCTTGTAATTTCCTAACTTTGGTCATGAAGGTGTTTATCATTCTTATGCGTTATTATACTGTATTATATATTTATGCAACATAAAATGTATAGTTTTAACTATTGCACATGTTTACATATGAAAGGTGTAGTTTTGAACTTATCATTATTAAATTTGCTAGTTTTGCTTCACTATTCATTTTGGACACATCCATATTAGTACATGCAACTCAAGTTTATTCTTTAGAGCTACTGTATATCATTCAAATGTATGAATAAATAACCTTGCTTTGGTGGACATTTAAGTATTTTCATGTATCAGTATGAAAAGCAGTTTCAAAATGAACATTCAAATATACATTGTCATATATTTGTATATATGAAGGTTCCTGTGGGTCATATATCTGAAATCAAAATTACAAGTGTTTTGTACCTTCTAGAATTAATTTTACTCTCAATTTTAAGTAAACAAGATTAGTTTTTGCACATGATGCATCTCTTTATTCAGTTAAAATTACTGACATAATTAGAATACCACTTAAAACTTGAGAATATTTTCAAGGGTATGTATGCGAAACTTACATAAATGTGTTGAAAAGTCCTTTTGTATATATGTAGAGATTACATGGTATGTTAAATTCATCAATTTGCCTAAATATCAAGTTATACTTAAGTAGTGTCCATACACCATGCTTTTGCTTGACTGAACTCCAATATGTATATCGGGAGTACTTTTTAACATTCATAGGTTAAGTGGCCTGTTTTGGAAAATGATATTAAAAATGTAATTCAGATGAATGCTGAAGGATTAAAGATGAATGAGCTTTCATATTAATCATCAATATGACAACCCTAAAGGGAAGCATGATTTTCAAATGTACCTCCTTGTAGGCAGGATAATTCAGAAATGCACAATGCATATTAGATATGGGATTTGAGTCATAGTGTATTTCTCTAAGAATGTCATTTATTGTACTTTCACATCCACCCCACTGAATATGCAGAGTTTAAGATGCAATGGCCAGAAGACATGAGCGTGTCACTAGAAGGATGTGGACGTGGGCTCCGGGGCTGTTGATGATGACGGTGGTCTTTTGGGGTCATCTGGGGAATGGACAAGGCCAAGGTAAGTGCAAGGATTTTCTAATTCTTTGCGAGTTGGATGCGAATTTCGCTTTGTGATGAAATTATGTTGAGTCTTTGGTTTGATGTTTAAGCAATTTGTTACAATCTTCCGTCAGGTTTTTGTTACAGGGTATTGTAATATCTCTGCACCAGTTAAATTGAAATAGAATTAGGTGTGAGTAAATGCATCAAAATTGAAGCCATCTTTCTGAAATTGGCTTTTCTCTGTTGTAATTGATGATATGTATATATATGTGAGGTATTATGACGCCATATATATGCGTGTGTCTCTGTTGTAATTGGTGATATGTATATATATGTGAGGTATTACGAGGCCATATATATGCGTGTGTCTGTTGTAATTGGTGATATGTATATATATGTGAGGTATTATGAGGCTATATATATGCGTGTGTCTCTGTTGTAATTGGTGATATGCATATATATGTGAGGTATTACGAGGCCATATATATGCGTGTGTGTGGGTTTTGGGTGGGTGGGTGTGCCTCTGTGTTTTTGTGTGTGGTATTTTACAGGAACACGTAGCATATAAAGTTGTTGTGATTTTGAAGAAAAGTTTTTGGATGTTTGTCTCTTTAGGGTTTTTATGTTTTTGGATGTTTGTTCCTTTAGGGTTTTTATGTTTTACATTTTAAAATTTCAAGAATCTATTCTTAAAGGATGTGATGTTCTTTAGAAATTAAATGAAAAATGTGACGTTTCTTGTTCTTCTGCCAAGTGTATTTAGGGGAAATTAATGATAGAGTGGAGCTGCAAGGTTGTGGCATCCTGAAATGTCTGTTGGAGAGTAGAAAAGGGCCATAGATTTTGTAATAAGGCTTTCAATACTGATTTGATCAATAGCTGTATGGAGGGGTTTGTGCCAAATCTAGTATCTGTGAATGTATTTTGTGATAAGTATTGTATTATTTTTGGAGATGTGTTGCCTGCTCAGATACAAATTGCAATTCTATATTTTATGTGATAAAACATCCTGACACCCCTGAAATTTTTTTTTCCTTTCGGGGCAAGTATATTCGGCATTGATTTTCTGCATTTTCAAGGCTTGAAATGAAATCTGTGAGCAGGAAGTTTACAGAGTTATTTCAAGGGATTGGTATATTTCTCCAGATAAAATTGAAAGTGTGCAGTGTTATTATATAATTGTGATGAAGTTGAGCTTTGCTAGTTTGAAGTATCTAATAAAGTTTAACACTTTTTAAAAGATCCTTCAAAAAGAGCAGTTTTCTTGCCATATGTAATATTGTTCAATGAAGTTTTGAAATGAAATAGATATTTTTCAAAACCACAAATGCATCTGTGCCTTTGTATATGAACAGTTTTACATACATGTAAGCAGATAATACATTTTGTTAATTAAGATCAGCTTTGATTTTAATTTTTCTTTCCTGTCATTCAGAATTTGTATTTGCATCTAATAGAATTCTCATTTTTCTTTTTTTGTGATAAAACTAATGTAAAATATATTCAATACACATAGTAGTTTTTTTCACCAAAGGTCTAAAACAAGAATATGTAGACAGTAGCTACGTTGGATTTGTGTGGCTATAAGAGCTGTCTATTTCTCTGGTAATGTGTAGAATTACTAAAATGCAGCATGACAACTGTTTCTCTGTAATAGTGATCCAACATGACATGTAGTATTACACAGGGTTGCTAAAACCTTCCTCTGACCATCATTTCCAGTAATTGTGGCTTGTTTTAGATGAGGAATAGGTTATTAGATATTTAAAATATTTGAGAAAAATAGGTATCTTCTCTCTTATTTACCCAAACCCTTTTATTTACTCAATATTGATGGCTCAAGTATTCTATCTTTCACTAGGGACCATCATTTATTAAAAAATGGCCTGAAATCAATTCCAAGTCTGGCTGTAGTGAAGCTTCTAGTGGGAAATGCAAGTTAAGTAATTTGTTTTCTTTCTAAAAGGATAAATTAAAATAGACAATGATTCAAACAACAAAACAACTTAATAGAAAACATAATGGAATGCTTTGATATTATGATTCAGGGAATTTTGCTTCCCTTGTGGTAGCTAGATTGAGTGAAGGAGATTGCTTAGGTATAATGAGCAAATCTTATAATTGCAAGTATAACCCAAGCTGCATATCATCATTTAGCTCAATAAGCCTCATTAAATCTTAAATATTACCTTTTAACTTTTATGCAATTAAGCAGAATTTAAAAATAAAAGTTTTAAAAATTAAAGTTTTTATTACTAAGTATCTTTTAAAATACAAATCTCACAGCTCCTTATTGTCAAGAAAAGAACACATGAAAATTTATAAATAAGGTTTTCTCTCTATTAAGTTTACAGTCTTGCATTAAATATTGGTTATTGGGACCCACCATGTCCAAGATTCTGATTAAGTATCAATGAAGTATGACTCTTGCAGCAAACATGCATGCAAATGTTATAAGATTATTTTCACATTATTTCACATAATTTCTTAAGCATAATAGTATAAGTAAATTATACTTTCTACACAAGCTCTTCATATTTATGAATAGACCATGTTCTAAATGTTTCAGTCATTGGGGAATCCCAATGTCATATTTATGAATGGACCATGTTCTAAATGTTTCAGTCATTGGGGAATCCCAATGTCATATTTACGAATGGACCATGTTCTAAATGTTTCAGTCATTGGGGAATCCCAGTGTCGTATTTATGAATGGACCATGTTCTAAATGTTTCAGTCATTGGGGAATCCCAGTGTCGTATTTATGAATGGACCATGTTCTAAATGTTTCAGTCATTGGGGAATCTTCCTAGAGAAACCGTGTGAGAAATTGTAGCTAAGCTCAAAATCGGAAGACAAAAATCGATTTAACGAGGAATGTAGATTAATGTCATAGTATTATCGCGACTGTGTGCAACCACTACTTATAAACAATGATATAAGAAATGCAGTCTGAAATCTGAATTCTAAATAGGAATGTAGGGCCATTATCCCTCTGGGACCCTTAGGGTCAAAATAAGAGAAAAGGGATGAATGGTGGGTTGGAAGTAAGTCAGTGATCCTTGTCAATTTTTTGTATCTGTCAAGAAAAGCATCTGCTTGAGGACATCCATTTTCCTACTTCTGAGTTACAGAATAATAGGTACTTATCCTGAATGTGACATTCCCTGACGTGGACTCTGTGTCTTTGCTGCTTAGGTGGTGTGTGCATGAGAAAGTGCTTAACATCTGAAAACGGAGACAATCCTTAGAGAAAGAGATATATGAATTTTAAAAGGAAATATACCTACGATGGAAATAAAACAAATAGCATAAATATCTAGCTGTATTTTGTCTTTTTGGTAACTATTACAATATATACATTTTCAAACAACTAAGTTCAGCACTGACTTTGGGAGAATCTAGATAAAACTGAACTGACATATAATAAGCATTGGTGTAATTAATAGCACAGCGGGCAGAACCATGGGGGTATTTCCTGAGGAAGAGGGACTATAGAGAGGCAAAAGAAAACCCAGCTCATTCTGGGGAGTGCCAGGAGCAGTTATTATATTCAGAACTGAGAACTTATTTCTAACTCAGCAACCCATAGTTCTGGCTGAAGTGCAGTGGTGCAATCATAGCTCATTCACAGCCCCAAACTCCTGGGTTCATACGGTCCTCTCATCTCAGCCTTCTGGTAGCTGTGACCACAGGTGTGCACTACTATGCCCAGCCAGTTTATTTTATATTTTATTTTCATTTCATTTGTAAAGACTGGGTCTTGCTATGTTGCCCAGGCAGGTCGCAAACTCCTATCCTCAAGCAGTCCTCTAACCTAGGCCTCCCAAAGTACTGAGATTACAGGCATGAGCCATTGCACCTGGCTCAAAAATATTTCTGTCCTAATGGCTTTAACAAAGAAGTGCCATTTTGGGGATATATACAATGGTGTGCTGTTTGGGAGTGACACAAAAATAATTATAAGAAGAATGGAACGAATATGTCAGTATGTTTTCAAAAGCAAGTTAGCCCAAGTTTTTAAACAAGCATAATTTTAGAGTTTTTGTAACTAACTTAGGGTTTAAATGTAGCAAAAATTTTAAACATTATCATGAATACACAGAAAATTTTAATCAATTTGGTTTCCACGATGAATTTACGTGCTTAAATTCCTAATTTCAATTTGCTGCTAGATATGAGAAATTTTGAGATTTTGAAGAAGCAAGTGGTTCTTACAAATGTAGCAAACTTAAATTTTGAGGACAATTTAATTTAACTTCCATTTTTATGACCAGATTTTGGGTCAGCTGTTAAGCATTCAAAAAATAAAATCTGATAATATCTGGCAATTCCAATTTTCAGTTTTATTGATCTTCACCATGAAATAATATATAAGTTAAGGGGCAAAATTTTGGAAAAGCAGATCACTTTGTTGTCCTATTTAGCAGGTTCTCAAATTATGCCATCTTGGAATCATTACAAGTAATTATATGAAGACAATATCTTGTGTTTTGTATTTCATTGTTACACATCCAATTGTTCTCTGGAGATATCAGAGAAAACCCACTCAAGAAGGGAAGGTTAGATAAACAGCCCTCTCTCTCTCTCTCTGTCTTTGCCTCCATTTAGTTCCTTATATTCATTTCTCAGTGCATTTCAAAGTTACTTTTATTGTTCCCTTCATTTTCTCTTTCATTCCAGAAGTTTAAGTGATTGCATAATTCTTTTGACAGCTGAAGGTAGTATCCGACTTTGAATTAAAGGTTTACAGCTACAGCTTTTCAATTAGAAAATCTCAGATCATGTGATCTATGAGTTTTAACATCTTAGGATCGCGACCAGTAAGGAATAATCACTTTGAAAAACCTTGATGCTACCTAGAGTTTGTGTTTTGTGAGGTTGCTTGGTAAATTATTTTCATTTGATAATTGAATATTGCTTCAAGAGAGGTGAGCTCAGACATTTGGCAATGAATATTGAATGTGTATTCCAAGAGACATGACCTTAAAATATCATCAAGCTAAGTAGTAGTGAAATTGAACTCTGCTGTATAATAGAAGTCAGTGTTTCTTACATCTTTGTGATATATAAATATTTTTACATTGTGGTAGATAATAATTTGTATGGGAACATTTAATTGAATTTAATTTATCCTATGGCAGAATTATGTTACATAGGTCATTTTAGTTTTTGATTTAAGCATCTTAAAATTATAAATGCAAATATTCAACACATAAAACCCACATGAATACACACTCCCAAACATTTGAAATCCTAACAGTCATTTCCAACAGCTTTTTCCTACAGAAGAAGTCAGCTATTCTTAGAGATGACATGCATTCCCATAGCTTGAGAGGTTCACACTATAAGGTAAACAGAGAAAGGATTACAGCAGTTT
This sequence comes from Nomascus leucogenys, assembly GCF_006542625.1. Lineage (NCBI taxonomy): Eukaryota > Metazoa > Chordata > Mammalia > Primates > Hylobatidae > Nomascus > Nomascus leucogenys. The sequence continues at coordinate 20,861 of NW_022097631.1, forward strand.
AAGAATACCAGCGGATTTACTTTAAAGACAATAGACTTTTGAATTACTTGTCTTCAAAATTTGGTTTCTTGAGAAAATTATCTGTGTAGATTAATCATGCATTTCAGATACTTTCCAGACATCTGAATGTTGTTTTCTTAAAAGTAGCCAGCAAGCCTTTTTATGCAGTCTGCATGGGAGATAGTAAGAGATGTGTATGCTGCATATCTACTAGTAGAGATTTGTTTTTGAGTGCTTCCTTAAAAAATTATTTTTTTTGAAGAAAGGGATTTCTTTTTTATAATTTAGATTAGATGATTTTAAATGTTTTTAGGTTTTAACCTCTCTGATCCTCAGGGTCATTGCCATGGAAAAAATGCAAGTTATAGCATATTTCATTTTTATAAGGAAAGAAGTTGATAATTTAGACTTTTTTCTTTTACTAAATTGAATGACATCACTCAATATTTGGAGGGCATTAAATCACAATAGTAACAAAAAAATCTTACTATTCAACCTAATAAAGTATGATTTCCTTCACATTTAACTTAATTTGTTCTTTAAAACATCTCCTAATGAAGGTTTTCTCATCCTCTGAAGCTGAATTTATTTAGGAAAAAATATTTTAAACACCATCCCAAGTGATATAACTATTTTTATTGAGCTTTGATGTTCTATTTGAACATATTTGAAGACTGTACAAGCACTCAATTTAGAATTAAGATTTTATTTGGAGATTTTGGTTGTATTTGAAATCTGTTGTGGAATTAAACATGAAGAATACGTCAATTTACTAGATGTCATTGTCTATGACCCATTTTAGTCTTATCTTTCTGCCTATATGTAAAGAGGAATAGAAATAATTGGTATAAACAGGAAAAAAGAAGTAAAGTGGTAGGATCAGATGTGAGAAATATATAAGCTAAGATATTTTTTTTTGTTTGTTTGTTTTTTGTTTTTGTGAGACAGAGCCTTGCTCTGTTGCCCAGGCTGGAGTGCAGTGACACAATCTTGGCTTACTGTGGCCTCCACCTCCCGGGCTCAATGGTTCTCCTGCCTCAGCCTCCCGCGTAGCTGGGATTACAGGTACGCATCACCACACCCGGCTAATTTTTGGATTTTTAGTAGAGACTAGGTTTGACCATGTTGGCTAGGCTAGTCTCAAACTCCTGACTTCAAGTGATCCACCCACTTCAGCCTCCCAAAGTGCTGGGATTTCAAGTGTGAGCCACCAGGGCCAGCCTAAGCTAAGATATTCTAGAAGCTAATAATAGTAAAATATAATGTAAATTGTTTAAAATTAATCTGTATATGAAATGTTTTCTAGGACTTTCCTGCCAGAAAAGTAGGAATAGAATGGCAAAAGGAACGAGGTTCCTTCTACAAGCAGGCACACATCCTATTTCACTTTATCCTGTGATCAGTCTCATAACCATCTCCTGGTGTGAAGTGCTAAAACTGTGCTTTAAGAATAACTTAAGTCCTTTATGTACAAACTAAAGTATGAGAGCCTGAACCTTGGAAACCAAGAGATTCCAAAAAGCCTTATGTGTGAGACTGGGTGCCACAGATCTTGGCAGAAATTACTGCTTATTCTTAATTCTTATTGTTCCTTTCTAACACTTCAACTTATAATGCCAATATCTACCTCAGCCTAAAGACAAGCTCTAGAATCACTTGTGTTACTTATTACATTTCTTTTAAAAAACTCATGAATTACACATGAATTTCAAAGTTGCCAACTGAGATTCTAAGGACTTAAAAAACAACCTGGCCCCTTTCCATTATAAAGGCTGTACGCAGTCTTCATAGTGTTTGTCTTTAAGGGACGTGCCTCATCCATCAGCAACTTTTCTTCCTTAAATCATCATATCTTGCCTAAAAATGTTTTCTCAAAAGTTAGGAAGCTCTAAGATTTGCAGATTGTTATATCACATCTTAATCTACGTATCAACTTTAGCATTATCAAAGCATGAACTGTTCTGGGTTTTCATAGTTAATTATGTTTGTCATAATAACTGTGATGCAATTGTTTTTCTTGTGATGATTTTGTACTTGCTTTTCTTATGGTAACTTCTGATGCTTGTTTGTAAGATCTTCCTCTCTTTTCTCCATCTGGTTATCTTCTTACCTTCTGTCCTTTAACTCAGATACCACCCACACTGTGTGTCTTTCTGGATTGCTTCTTATTTAACTGTTGCTTCTCATAGTTTACATACCTCCTCCTGTACCACACTATCGATATTTCTCAAGCTGCACTATATGCTGGGTTGTGTCTTTATTTATTTATAAGCTCCTTGATAATTCGGACTATATATTTGTATATTCAAAAAATACTTATGCAGTGTTTACTTTGGGTCAGGAATTATTGAGTGAAGGAAATTGACCAAAACTCTGCCATCATGAAGCTCGCAATCTAACTTAGGGAGACAGATAACAGACAATGAGCCACATAAATATGCAAAGTATCGTAAGTTAGATGGTGAAAAGTAATCCTGGATGGGGATCAGATAATTTTGATAGGATAATTTTTAACTAGGTAGTCAAGAAAGGCCGCACAGGGAAGATGGCAATTGGAAGAACAAGGTGGTGAGAACTGCTGAGTCTGGAGCAAACACACAATTTGGAGTAGTAGAAGATTCCAGAAGTAACAGAATAGAGGCGAAGAAGTGGGAATTGTGTGGAGTCTTACTTCCTGTTGTAATGACCTTGGCTGTGCTTTGAAGTGAGGTGGAAAGTTGGTAGGGACCTTAGTTTTCTTTTTAATAATTCATTATGAATTTTGAACGGTCACTATTAAAGACTCAATAATTTTGCTTTATTACTCTTGCAATTGACTACAAAATAGTGTATTGAAGAAATGTTAAATTCTAATTTAAACTGATTGAAATAGGTTTTTATCTTTTTATATTTCTCATCACTGAATATCTCATTTTTAATTAATTTGAAAGCATTCTAGGATAGTGAGCCAATGCAATTTAGCATAATGCATAACTTATTATTCATCAGATTTAGGTATTTAACTGAAGATGCTAATTAGGAAAGTAACTTGTTCTGTTGGATGATTTTGATAAAGCTACTTTCAAATGATTATCACATCCATTGTTGTCATATTAATTTGTGTTTCTGGAAGCCAAATTTAGGCAGTGGTAATGAGTTAATATCTCTAAGTGGATACCTTTTATCTCTACAGTCAAGGATACTTTAAAGTGGAAAAACATACTGGCTTCAAGTCTTGGGAACTAGGACTTACCGGAAATGTGTTTGTTTGTCTTGTTTCCTGGTGGAATTGTCTTCTCGGAAAGATGGTGTTTCCTTTTCAATAGGAAAAAATTGATCCTATGCTGCTTTACTTTAATGCTTTGCTTTTGTCAAAATAGTGTTTGCTTAGGAAAATTATCCTATCATAATATAATGAAAAGAGAAATGCTGAAGACACAAAATGATGTCCATGTTAATATTGAGTAGGAAGCATCAAGGGACATGAGAAGAGGGAAGCGAACAGAGGGAGAAGAGAAATATATAGTGTAACAAAAATTAGTAAAAAGGATTAGCATATACATGTAGTCAATAAGTCAATAAATGGCTGTTTATAGAAAGCCTACCAGGCACTAGGGGATATAGCAGTGAAGAAGGCAAAGACACAATTGGCTATACTGTAGTGAGGAGGGAAAGAGGACGAAGACATACAAATACCTAAACAAAGCAATGGTGTGAAGGGCTATAAGGTACACGACTACGAAGAAGATTACATGTGATAACATGGCTGAGTAAAACTGGGAAGTAGGAAGGCACTGATCTGGCTATAGGTATTTCAGAGAATTTTTCTCTCTGAGGAGGTAATATTTCATTTGAGAGTTGAGTGAAGACAAATAGGAAGGTACTTTGAAGATCTGGGGTGCTCTGAGCAGAAAGAAGGGCAGATATAAAGATTCTGTAATTTAAAAAGAGAGCTTGATAGTTTCTTACAAAGAAAAGAAGGCCGGTTTGGCTGGAATGTCCATGAAGGAAGAGCATGGAGAGAGATTACATGAGTGTTCTCAGGGACCAAATCTAGATCTTATATCAAAGTGTGAATATAAATTAACTATATTGAAAAGCGTATGATGGATGTGTGATACGATGAGGTTAGCTCTTAGGAGGGTGTACTATTGTGGAAGGGTACAGTAGTGAAGGAAGGGGGTTCATTTAGCTGACTATTGCACCTGTCCAGTTGAAGGATGATGGTAGTTGGGATTATGAGTGTAGCAATAAAGTTGGAGAAAATCAGTTGAGATTGGAAGTTGATTTGAAGATGATTGAATTTACTGAGCAAGAATTATATCAAGGTATTTGGATTTAGGGACATGGGGGATTATGGTCACTTTTAGTGATATGGCAAAGTCTTGATGACATGAGGCAGTTTGCAAGTGACAGAGGTGTGAGTAGGTGCGTATGTGGGATTGATTTTACATTTTTAAATCTTAAATTAAGACGCTAGTTAGAATCCAAGTGGAGACATCAAGTAGGCACTGACAAGTTGACTTGGCTAGAGATGTGAGTTAGATCATCGTAGCCTATAGATCATGCCTAAAGTCATGAATCTAGGTGAGGGGTTGGCAAACTATTATAGCCCATGAGCCAGATCTGGTCTGCCGCCTGTTTTTGTATGGCTCATGAGTTATAAGTACGTGTGGCATTTATAAGTCTAAAATGTAAAATACAGGGAAATTTTTCAGCAGGGAAAGTTCCATAAATTTGCCTCTTGGCAACACAAAGCCTGCAATATTTACTCTCTGGCTCTTTGTCAAAAATGTTGCTGACTCCTGATCGGGATGAAACCCTGTGAGGAGAGAGTGTTGATAGAACAGAGAGAAGCATCATAGTGGAAATTAAAATTATGTCAACTGAAGTGTGTAGGGTAGAGAATTTAAGCCTGAGTATAACAGTAAGAGATTAAAATAACAGTAAATTCATTATCAGCGTGATCAATGAAACCTTTGGGGGCAAAGAGGAACTATCTTCATCAGACCTTTCACTCACTCATACAAAGATCTTAGGCAGGAAATATAACTTGTTTGAAGATCTGAGATAAGGCTAATGTAGTTTGGACAAAGAAAGCCAATGGGAGGATGACATTACGTCTGGCCAAGGATTTAGGGAAGAGCCAAATACTTCAGGCTTTTTAAAGTGATCTTTAGATAAAGAGGAGGTCATCAAGGCATTCCGAAGTTGGAAGATCAAATCACATCTGATGGGAAAAAATCTGGCTGTATGTGCATCTAGGATGTAAGGAGGCCAACATGGATGTGAAGTTAAAATTGTCCATTGCAAATAATAAAATGAAGGCCCCAGGTAGCCTTGGCAAGGGCAGATTTGGTACAAAATCCTTATTGGAATGGGCTTAAGCAGTAACGGGAATACGGATCTAGCTGTTGTGTTTAGTGGAATTTTATCAGTCTTTTTGTTGTGTATGATATATAGATGGTCAAAATAAGGAACTTCTACATTTTCGGTTTTTGTTTTATTTTAATTGAGATTTGAATTAAAAATAAGAAACTTTTATTTTCAAAATTGGAGACTGTGTTTAAAAAGTATAGAGTAGGGCTAGAAAAAAACATAAAACTCTCCTGATGAGGAGAGTGCTAATCATGACTCTAATAATAATAAAATACTTTTCTGATAATTTTTTGTGTGTTTCATTATTTATATATGTATGGGAAGTTGTACCCTAGCCACATGCCAATTCACCTGGTGAACTTGCTCTTCAACGTGGCACAAATATTTCCTTCTATCTTTAGCCTTCCGGGGTTTCTCACATGGACTATTGGCTCTTCCTACTTGAACCTGCTGGTAGTACCCTGTAGGAGACATGCTACTCCATGACAACAGGCACCACGCTGTAGGGGAATTACCATACCTGTCAATCACTATCTCTAGAATGTGGCCTTTCATGAGCCCTGAGATTTCATACTGTTTCTCTGAGCTGTAACAATATTTATATTGAAAAAATAAACATGTTCTTCTATCTTTAATATTTTATATCTTATAATTTGAATATCCCATTTTCATTATACTACTTAGCTGCTAAGTTATGTTATAAAAACAAGTTTTAATTATCTGCAAACACCTTCAAATCTAATCCTTACCGGTGAAGACTGATGTCTGGTTAACATCTGCTAGGACATTTATTTCCATAAAGTATTTATAGCGCCTTTTTGTTATTGATTGGTATGATAAATGTGTAACTCTTACACAAAGATAAAATTTTTAGATTTTTGTATTTAAAATACTGGTTATCAAAAGAAAAACCCAGATGTTATTTGTTTATGTTTCTGCTTGAGGTACTGACACGAATCATCATTTTTTATGGCTGCTAGTATTCCATGGTGTATATGTGCACATTACTTAATCCAGTCTATCATTGTTGGACATTTGGGTTGGTTCCAATCTTGCTATTGTGAATAGTGCCGCAATAACATACGTTGCATGTGTCTTTTTTATTTATTTATTTATTTATTTTTTTTTACTTTGGTTTTAGGTAATGTGCAAATGTGCGGTTTGTTACATATGTATCCATTGCATGTTGATTTCTGCACCATTAACTCATCATTTAGCATTAGGTGTATTCCTAATGCTGTCCCTCCCCCCTCCCCACCCCACAACAGTCCCCGAGTGTGATGTTCCCCTTCTGTGTCCATGAGTTCTCATTGTTCAATTCCCACCTATGAGTGAGAACATGCGTGTTTGGTTTTTTGTCTTGCGATAGTTTACTGAGAATGATGTTTCCAGTTTCATCCATGTCCCTACAAAGGACACGAACTCATCATTTTTATGGCTGCATAGTATTCCATGGTGTATATGTGCCACATTTTCTTAATCCAGTCTATCGTTGTTGGACATTTGGGTTGGTTCCAACTCTTTGCTATTGTGAATAGTGCCGCAATAAACATCGTGTGCATGTGTCTTTATAGCAGCATAATTTATAGTCCTTTGGGTATATACACAGTAATGGGATGGCTGGGTCAAATGGTATTTCTAGTTCCAGATCCCTGAGAAATCGCCACACTGACTTCCACAATGGTTGAACTAGTTTACAGTCCCACCAACAGTGTAAAAGTGTTCCTATTTCTCCACATCCTCTCCAGCACCTGTTGTTTCCTGATTTTTTAATGATGGCCATTCTAACTGGTGTGAGATGGTATCTCACTGTGGTTTTGATTTGCATTTCTCTGATGGCCAGTGATGATGAGCATTTCTTCATGTGTTTTCTGGCTGCATAAATGTCTTCTTTTGAGAAGTGTTGTTCATGTCCTCTGCCCACTTTTTGATGGGGTTGTTTGTTTTTTTCTTGTAAATTTGTTTGAGTTCATTGTAGATTCTGGATATTAGCCCTTTGTCAGATGAGTAGGTTGCAAAAATTTTCTCCCATTCTGTAGGTTGCCTTTTCATTCTGATGATAGTTTCTTTTGCTGTGCAGAAGCTCTTTAGTTTAATGAGATCCCATTTGTCGATTTTGGCTTTTGTTGCCATTGCTTTTGGTGTTTTAGACATGAAGTCCTTGCCCACGCCTATGTCCTGAATGGTATTGCCTAGGTTTTCTTGTAGGATTTTAATGGTTTTAGGTCTAACATATAAGTCTTTAATCCATCTTGAATTAATTTTTGTATAAGGTGTAAGGAAGGGATCCAGTTTCAGCTTTCTGCATATGGCTAGCCAGTTTTCCCAGCACCATTTATTAAATAGGGAATCCTTTCCCCATTTCTTGTTTTTGTCAGGTTTGTCAAAGATCAGATAGTTGTAGCTATGCAGCATCATTTCTGAGGTCTATTTCAAGTCATATTTCTCAGTATTGATATACTTAATTTTGCTGAAATAATAACACACTATCTTTAGCTACTTTTTTTCTCAGTATGTCTCCTTGTCGCTCACCATTTCCGCCTCATCTCACTTCTCATCTTTATTTCTTTTTCTTTGGTCTTCTTTTACTTTAGGGATTCTTTCAATTTAGAAGTGTTCTTGTTTTCTGATAATTACTATTCTTCTTGGATGTACACAGATATCCTTTTCCGTTTCATTTGTGAATTTATCTCAAAGGCATTTTGTGTGTGCCTTTTACTCATAGCTTCTCAGAAGTCCCTTTCGAGGTTACCGATTTAACATGTCATGTACTATAAGGTTTGCATGGCATGGTGGCAGCTGACTTTTGCCTTTACATGGATTGAAATGTTCACTCAACATGGATTGGTAGAATTTTTTTTTTCCTTAAACATTACATTGCCTTGTAAACAAACAAAAGCAAACCCAAGACTCAAAACAGACATTACTATTGGTGCCCCTGGAAATAGCTGCCTTCTCACTAAAGTAGATTTTGTCATCCAACTTTATGTGTTGTTGAACACACATGGTGCTGTATGAGCACTCACTCACTAGTCTAGAAAACATTGCTGTGACCAGTTACCAGAAAAATCAATTCAGATTGCTCTTCACATGCCACAGATGACCCTTCTGAAAGCCATTTGAATTCATTATAAATTATAGTTATATTAGTATGACTTTAATTCATTTGTAATCTGAACTTTATGTGCAATGCATTTTTTCTCGTGCTTAATCATTTTTGAATGCTAAATCATTTGCAAACAAATGGCTTGTCCTTGAGAAAGAATTTAAGGCTGGAAGTACATTAAGTGCCATCTGGGTATCTGTGTCAATGGTTTTGTCACTACATATGTGTGTGTGTGTGGGTGTGTGCATATCACCTACTTTATCACATTTATTTGATAAAATTGATATGCAATCTCTAAATCATTGTGTCTCCAACTTGTGTTATCCCACAAATGCAAATTTTTGTGCTAAAATTGGTGGTACCCTTTGTAAAACTAGAAGTTCTCATTTGTGCAAAGGAAGGGAAAATAAATCAAGAAACAAATTCAATAAAAAAATTAAAGGTCAGATTTCTTTTATAGCTGCTGAGTTCCTTTCTTTCCTTTCCATCATCCTCACATTCCCAAATCTCAACAAAGTTAAGAAATTAAAACACACATCATGAGATCATATGTTCACCTTGTTCAGGAACTGAAGGATTACATATACAAGACTATACCTCAATAAGTAGAGGGAGAAATATGAAGATATAAATAGAATATGAAAATTTATTATAATGCAGTTCTATTCTAAAGTGTTTCCTAGGCAGGCTAAGAGTATGTTGCCAGGAAATTTTAAGAGACCCACTCCATTATATAGAAGAGGATGTGTGTAGATCTCTTAATTCTGAAATGTTTAGAACTGAGTACAACAGGTCTTCGAATAATGACGTTTCATTCAATGTCATTTCGTTATAATGTTGATGAGAAAAAACAAATTGATTCCAATTGGGGTTCACTGTCTGTGTAGAGCTTATGTATTCTCCCCATGTCTGCATGGATATTCTCTGGATGCTCCAGTTTCCTCTCACTTCCCAAGGCTGTGCATGTGAGGTTGATTGACGTGTCTATGTGGTCCCAGTCTGAGTAACTGTGGGTATGTGTGAGTGCACCTGCAATGCGACGGCGTCCTGTCCAGGGCTGGTTCCCACATTGCGTCCTGAGCTGACAGGATAGGCTGCGGTCAACTGCAATCCTAAACTGAAATAAGTAGGTAAATAATGATTTTACTAGCTTTTATTAATCTTAAACGTATGAATAGCTGAAATTTATTTCAGCATTTAATATTAGAAGTGTTTTGATCTTTATTTACAAGTTTGTTGACGTTTTTGTTACCAAAAGTCATAGAAGCTTAACTCTTTTTATGTCAACCTATGGTAAAATGGGTTTCGCTTACTGTATTTTTGTACCAATTAGCCATCCCCAATTTATCCCCCCTGTATGCGTGTATCAAAACATCACGTGACCATAAATATATATACCTATGACCAGTTTTCAAGCACCTGTCGATGATGTTAAGTGAAGACTTATTGTAGTCCTTTTTTGGCATAACAAAGATGTGTGTGTTTTGTTCAAGATTGGAAAACTTCTTTCTGTAAAGAACTAGACAGTAAATATTATAGGCTTTGCTGGCCATATGTAGTCTCTGTCTCTCCTTCATCTACTCATTCTTCTTCTCCCCTTCCTTCTCCTTCTTTAAACACTTCAAAAATGCCAAAACAATTTTTAGCTCTCAGCCATATGAAGCAAGCCATTGATTAAATTTGGCTTGTAGGCCCATAATGTGTGAATTCCTTTACATCATCAGAATGCCACATATATATGAAATGTTATCTATGAGAAATTAATGGTGCTCCCAGCAGAGAGAAATTAGCCTAAGTTAAGTTTGGGCTTTGGAATTCAGGGGAATGCCATGCACAAAAATGCTCTGCTTTTAAAACTAGTTACTAGCAGTCCATTTCTGATATCAGAAATACATGAAAACTACTAATTGAACGGACATTATTCACTACTTTAGTGCTGCTACTCATGTGTGGTGGAAAAAGAATCCAGAAAGTTTTCCTTTCCGTTTGAACATTCATGCAATAAAAATTTCCAAATCTTTTTTTGAACAAATTTTTATCTGATAGCTCTCTTGTGTACTTTATAAGTACCTTTTGCTGCTTATTCTCAGTAACTGTATTGAAACAATCTGTTTTCCTTTATCAATCAAAATAAAATAAGAAATTTAGCTTAATACTAATATTAAGCTGAAGTGCAAGATATATGAAAAAGAGAAAAAAGAAGCAGGATAAATTGACCTTTTGATAACTGCAGAGGACAGCAGATCAAAGACTGGACTTTAATGTCTTACATTTTCAGAATGTATCACAGTAAGTCCACTGGGTCCAGAAATAGGTTTTAATCCTAGATTGAAATGACTCACAATGCTGTCATGACATTGAGTTTGATGGAAAAAGTGAAGTTAATGTTTTTCTCAATATTTTTTTAAAATCAATGATTGATTTAACTATAAAATGGACTGATTCTGAAGAACTCATTCTGACACTGGAGGTGAAAATGCTTTTACTCTAATCATTAAAATCAATTTCTCTAGATATCTGACTTTATTCTGCTTTATAACATGAAGAATGAAACTATATTTATTAATGAAGTGTAATCTAGCAATGTGGCATAAGCATAATTATCAGTCACTTACTAAAATTGTGTGTTTTTTTCCATTGCATGAAAACCCTGCCTTATTTTAATTTGTATTGACTTTTTAAAAGCAATTTTAGGTTTGTAGAAAGAAGTGAATAAGCATTCACACGTCATCCTCAGCCTCTACCCCAATTTCCCCGATTTTTAACATCTTGCAATAGTGTGGTACATTTGTTATAGTTGACGAGTCAATATTGGTACATTATTATTGACTAAAGTATGTAGTTTATATTAGAGTTTACTCCTTGTCTTATGAATTCTATAGGTTTTGTCAAATGTGTAATGACAAATAATCCTCACTACAGTGTCACACAGAATAATGGATTCACTCTCCTAAAATTCTTCCTTGCTCCATCCGTTCATCGCTTCCTCTACTAATTTATCTAGAAGATAAATTAGTAGATTGAGATGATGGTTATAGGACTTTAAAGCACAGATAGAAAACTAGATTGTCCTACCTACCCAGACTGTGCTTCTCACTCTCACTGTGCCCTTTCTTAACCTTTGGAAATGCTTTTATTCATATATAAAATAGGCTATAACTTCATATAGTTGTATTACAAAAAGTTAATGCACAGAAAAAGACTTGTGCTAGGTATATGGTTTCTTCTCAGTTAAATGGAAGCCATTGCGTGTGTTTGTCAATAGAATTCGTCATACTTTATCTCACATATCTTTACGTCATTGTTGGCACATGACATGTTTAGACTGCGCAAATCTCCTCCAAATCCCTAATAGCCACTGATCTCTTTACTGTCTCCATAGTTTCGCTTTCTCCAGAAGGTCATGTAGTTGAATCATACGGTATGTAGACTTTTCAGACTGGCTTCTTTCACTTGGCAATATGCATTTAAAGGTTCCTGTGTGTCTTCTGTAGCTTGACAGAATAATATTCCATTGCCTGGATATACCACAGTTTATTTTTCCATTCACTTCCTGAAGGACATTTCGATTTTAGTGATCATGAATAAGGCTCCTATAACATTCATGGGAAGAAGGCTTTTATGTGCATGTAAGTTTTCAAATCCTTTAAGTAAATACCAGGGAATGTAATTGCTGGGTTGTGTGGTAGGAGTATGTTTAGTTTTATAAGAAACTGCCAAACTGACTCCCAAAGTAGCTGTACTATTCTGCATTCTCACCAGCAATGAATAAAAGTTCCTGTTTCTCCTCACATTTGCCAGCTTTTGGTATTATCAGACTTTTGGATATTGGTCATTTTAATAGTCATGTAATAATATCTCACGGTTGCTGTGACTTGCAGTTCCCTAATGATACATGACTAGTAACTTCAATATCCCTATTTGACAGCTGTATTTAGACCTTTGGCCTATTTTTTAAATGAGTTGTTTTCTTTCTTATTTTCGAGTTCTTTGTATACTTTAAATACCACTAATTTATCTGATATGTTTTGAAAATGTTTTGAATATGTTTTGAAAAGATTTTCTCCCAACCTGTGGCTTTTCTTTTCATTCTAAGCACAGTTTGAATAACAAAGGTCTTTAATTTTAATGATGCTCAATTTCTCAATTTTTTCTTTGTCTAACCCAATAAATCAGAAAGCTTTTTATCATTTCACATGACTTAATATTCAGGCAAGGTCTATATAGGCCCCTTTCAAACAGTCATAAAGTTTAGAAGCTCTCACCTCACAAACAATAACAACAACAACATAGAAACAAAAATGACAGCTTTTGATGTTGTCTCAGTAATTTCTCAATTCAAGAACAGATTACTGAGCTTTATAAGCAATACGTATAGATATCAATTTCACAATAAAATACCTTATGATATTTATCAAATCACCTTAGTTTTGGTCACTTATTACTATTAGACTAAAATGTAATTTGTCAGACATGAGAAGTCTTTTTGTAGTATTTTTTAGAGAACCAAGTATTTATTTTAGCCTTTTCAGTTCTTCCCTTGCTGTTTCTTCAGTATAGTCATTCCAATTGTCTCTATAGATGTATTAATACCAGGTACATAATAAATACAATTATCTCCCACGTGTACCCCAACCCCCTTCCCTGTTCATGCAGTCAACATAAAGGAAGCAGGTCAAAAGGAAGCAGGTCATGTACCCTGTGATGTGCTGGGTTGTAAGGAAAGGTACACAATTAATTTACCATGTCTGAGTTTTCTTCTTCTCTGTATTTGTTCCATTTAATGCATGCATGTTTTTTATTCCTCAGGCCTCTCCAGTCCTAACACACTCAGGGATACTTGATACAGCTATAAGGCTGTGTCTTTATCAGGTACCTTTGGGTTACCCCCGGCCAGGGGTGGGAAATAGAGGAAGTGAATGTCTGTATCCTCATTATGTATCACACAGAGCAGAAACATAAAGAAGCCTGTGCCATGAATGGGTCTCTTCTTTCTCCAAAAACCACCTACCCCTTCAACTCCCACTGCTTAAAGGAAAATCTTGTATTAGTCTCCCCATTTTCTCCTCAAACTTGCTTTAGCAAAGCAGTTCCTAAACCTCTGTTAATGTATGTCCCCACCCCTAACTCAACACACAGTCTTATGTCACATCACAGAAAAGAAGTTCAAAACAAAACAAAACAAAGCCACAGTCTTACAAGAAAAATAGGTAAGTTTTACAAAAGTTGTGCACTGTATCTCTGCTTTGAATTTTGTCATTGGCCAAGGATAGTAAAACTCTTGGAAAACTATAAAACAGGAACTTACTTAATATGTTTTACCCAAGATTTTTCAAACATTTTTGGAAGGATACTTATTAACATCTTGCAGAGGTAATGTTACATGAAAAACTTAGCATAAGACCAATCAGGTATTCTATGCAATAATGCAGATATATGAAAAAATAATATAATGAAATAAATGACTTTTCAAAAGGCATTGATCCTAGATCCACATTCTTTTTTTGGTTCAGGTGAGGCAATTAGAATGTGAAAAAAAGAAGCATAGAACAACTGTCTAATGAGAGGGACGAATGCTCCTGGGTGGAAAGTTATTAGAAGATAAATTAGTAGATTGACCTTTTTGCTGTCTATGTAGTTTTTTTTTTTTTTTTTTTTTTTTTTTGCTAGTACCAATAGAAACAAATTCATTTTATGGTTTGTGTCACTGGAAATGTATAACTTAGTGGTAGCTATATAGCAAACTTTCAATATGTAATAATAAGAGATTAGATGTAGGTTTAATATCATTATTTAATTTATTTGCTTGAATACCAGTGAGGAATTTCCACTTAAGCTCTCGTTTTCAAGATGAGTGTTTAATTGAATTCCAGAATTCATTTTGAAATAGAACTTTGTGTAGAATATGAATTTCTTTGCAAGAAAAATCATTTGTACACTTGGGTTTGAGAGCAGTTTAATGTCAATATAACTTCTTTCCAGGCTTTCATTTCCTACTTTTTGATATGGGAATAATCTCATGGCGTGATTGTGAAAGTCTTAAAAGATAATGTTTGGGGGGAGGGGAAGGGATAGCATTAGGAAATATACCTAATGTTAAATGATGAGTTAATGGGTGCAGCACACCAACATGGCACATGTATACATATGTAACAAACCTCCACGTTGTGCACATGTACCCTAAAACTTAAAGTATAATAAAAAAAAGATAATGTTTGCAAAGATACTCTGTGCACTCAAAGCGTGCTCTATGAACTTCATTGCCGTTCACATTTTGGGTTTATGAGGCTTCCATTTGCTGGCAATTGAAATGTGACTCTGAGTTAGATGCCGTGGTGTGGGAGATGATGTTTATTGGAGTTTAAAGCACAGATAGACAACTAGATTGTCCTGCCCACCCAGACTGTGCTTCTCACTCTCACCGTGCCCTTTCTTAACCTTTGGAAACACTTTTATTTATATATAAAATAGTTTCATATACTATTTTATACTATATACTTCATATAGTTGTATTATGAAAAGTTAATGCACAGAAAAAGACTTGTGCTAGGTATACGGTTTCTTCTCAATTAAATGGAAGCTATTGCCTGTATTTGTCAATAGAATTCATCATACTTTATCTCACATATTCAGTGCTTTACATCATTTTTGGCACATGGTATGTTTAGACTGCGGAAGGGTTAATTACGCCAAATTTATCTATCTACAGTAAATATAGCCCAAGGTACCTTGTTTAGCTGAGCCAAAGTTTGCATTTATTAAAAATGTAAATTTTATCTTGAAATGATGCCTGATCTCACAGAACTATGGGTTCCAATCTCTAAATCACTGTGATCAGTAGTAAAACTATGTACTCTGTGTCTGTCCTACTAGCTATATTGCCGGGATCTGGAGCATGACTTTTGGGTCTTTCTGTAATGCCTTACCTCTCATCAAAATTCACAAGACCTGCTCTCTGGATTGTGAGACTTTTGCATTACAAAGAAAAAGGTGCTGTCCTAATGGCATTCCAAAGCCATTTGAAATGAGTTGCTTTCGTTTCCAGGGAGTCATTTTTATGTTGGTTATCATTACTTTACCATTACCTTTTAATCTGGAAATGTTAAAATCCATTGCCATGTTCCTTGGAATATAAAGATCATATAGGGTCATTGAGATGAGTCTGAAAGTATCAGTCACTGGAGACGTTCTAGTGGGATAATGTTGTTAATATTGCTGGTATTCTATTCTTCACATTTCCTCCAGTAAAATGTAAAGTGACCAAAATATAAGCGTCACACAGGCAAAGATTCTTTTATTTGTTCAACGAACATTGCCTTCACATAGTAGTCAGTTAATATTCACTACTAGAATGCATGTTGAATGGCAGCTCTTTTATTTGCCATTAGCGTTGGCCCACTTTATAGCAGTTGGACAAAAAAATTGGACAAAGTGTGTTGATCTTTTATGAAAAAATAGATATCTCTTTCTTTCTTTCATTGTTGCGTTTTCTGTGGGCAAGTTGATAGACACTGTAGTCCTGATGTTATTTTAGGGCATACAGTTGAAGTTACTAGATCCTTTAGAGTTTATTTAATTATAATATGAAGCTTTGAGTTTCTGTTTCATTATTAAATAATTTATTTTATGATAGTGTTGCTTAACTTAGTGTGCAAGGCCTACAAATAAACCTAATAAATATCTTACAAACTACCTTAAAATAAATCTAACATTTTTTACTGAAATATTTTTAAACATGTTGAAGTTGGAATGCCAGGTAATTGTATACACACACACACACGTTAGGTTTTCATTTGGTTTCTTTGTTCCTATTATTGAAATTCCTATGCTAATAACCATATCAATTTATGAAACTCATTTTGAGAAAAAAGGCCTAAAATATAACTCATTTTTAAAATGATTTTCTCTTAATTTATAATGTAATACTTTAATAAAATATGGTAGGGCAATTTTGTATAAATATTTATGCTAAGTTTTCTACATAAGTTACTGCATATAGTCTAGTTTTTAATAGAAGGGTTTTTTTTTGCTTCAGTATCCACTTTAAAGTCAATGACATTTAGTGTTTTTTACTTTACAGTTCTAAGTTACTTATGCTTAAAAAGTCATCTGACTTTTAAGTTAATGTCCAACTTGATTGTTATCTCTCTGTGTCTTATCGATGTGTTCTTGAAAGTAGTTAGATTTTGAAAAACATTACTAAGAGGGCTTTTTTTCATCTTTGGAAAGTAACTTGGGATAAATGGTTGTCTTTCATCTTTGTCCTCCTCTCTACCCACAACTCCCCATCCCAGATCATTAGCTAAACTTGTGTGCTGAGGTTAATGTTCTGTTTCACCTTTCTTGTCAAATTGCTAGATACAACTCTGTTCAGTTATATACTGTACAAACAGAATCTCATCTTTTTAATCTCTCTCTTTTAAACAAATGTGTT
This sequence comes from Nomascus leucogenys, assembly GCF_006542625.1. Classification (NCBI taxonomy): domain Eukaryota; kingdom Metazoa; phylum Chordata; class Mammalia; order Primates; family Hylobatidae; genus Nomascus; species Nomascus leucogenys. The sequence goes on from NW_022097631.1 coordinate 37,759, forward strand.
CACCCTCAGATTTGTTGTCATTTAGAACAGGACTTCCTATTAGAAATATAATAATTTTCCTTCATGTGGAATCTTCAATACAAAAAAAACCAGAAAAACACGTATCAATGGTTTGCATGTGTCATGCTGATAGTTGGGGGGCAGCTGATATTAGAAAAAGTGACACTATATTTCTGAACACAAACCTTGTTTCATCTTAGAATTTGGTGTTGAACCAATTTTGTACCTCATTGCTATAAACCTTATGTATCTAATGAGTTGTTAATATGTGATTAACTGCCTTGGCCAAACTCAAAATCTTATTCACACATACAATACACACAGAGAACTTATTTTTATTTGTTCAGTCACTCCTTTAGTCCTTCATTTATTTCACAAACATTCATTGACACTTACGTGGCAGCACTCTTATAAGAATAGAATATACCCTGTTAAATCAGACATGATACTTGCTTTTGTGGAGCTTATGCTTTAATGGAGAAACAGAAAGTCAAGCAAAAACTCAAACTATATAACTTTAAATTGGATATGTGCTAATGAAGGAAAATGTGGCACTGTAAGAAAAAATAATAGGGAGTTAAAGGATAAATAGGAGTTTGGTGGATGAAATTTATGAAGGGCTGAAGATTTCAAACAAAAGAAACTGATGCAGGAGGGTGCAGCTTTGGAGTCAAGAATGAAGTTCTAGGAGATAGCAAGGAAATGGTAGGAGAGGAGGTCAAAGTAGGTAGGATTTTATATATTATCAATGGGAAAATATTGAACAACCCTAAGCAGAAAGGCAATGATATATGTTCATCTTCATTACAAATTCTTCTATCTTTAGTAGACCTGTTTTCAGGCAAAACTTCATGAGAGAATAGTAACAAAGAGAAAAAAAGTGGTGTTCTCAGATTATCTCTAACTCACCTGATGACTTTAAGTTAAATGACCTCAACATTTTGTGAGGCTTTTCCTTCTTATAAAGTAAGGAGTTTAGATGAGGTGAGGTGTCCAATTTCATTTAGCTTCAATTTCCTGTAATTTGACGGCTGTCAAGTCATGCTTTGATTTGTTCTGTTTGTGAGCCAGAGTAACTTTAAGGCAGTATATTAACTAGGAGATCTATTTCTTTACTTTTAAACTTCAAAATTATGATGATGTAAGTATTTTAAAGAGCATTTAGAAAGTAGACAAATGAAAAATTTTTAACATTTTGGAATGCTTCTATTTCTTTTTGAAACCTAGGTTTTTGGTGGTAGTGGTGATATTTATTTTTGCCAAACTAACCATTCCATGTAATTTTGTAGCATTTTGGGTTGATGACCACCGTAAGTCTAGTATTCCCATATGTGTTAAAATTTATCTTTACAATTAATATATTTTCACTGAATTATTTAATTAAAAATTAAACTACGATTTCTAATACATGTTCAGTGAGATATTATTAGGCATTACCTGAAAGGGATTTCTGGAGAAAGAAAGAATTTCTGGTTAAAAAGAGTTGAGCAGGTTTTCCTAGAGCGATTCTCTCGGTCTCTAGGATGGAGCTACAGCATAAAATATCCTCCAAATTTACTTCACAAATTAGCCCTTAGATTTCATGAATTACTTATAATTTTTTTTGTAGACCACAGTTTCTTTGCTCTTCAGTATTACACTTGCTTATGTGAGTTTCTAAAACTAAGTTTAATTTTGGAAATTCTTAATTTTATGTTTATATTTTGAATTGTGTTTAAAATTAAGTTTAGTAAAAAGCTAGGTTTTTATTTCTACCTACAAATTCAGTGTCCCGTCAATAGAAAAAAAATTCTCAATAATATTTTGAAGTTACTTTAGTCTTTGTCATTAAAGAATAAAAATTTACCAGGCAGAAATGCCCCAGAAGCTACCTATGGAGGAAATATAAATATTATTATTACCTACTAATATTAATATACAAAATAGTCAATTATGTGTATAGAAGTTAAATGTATATAAAAGTTAAATATTTATAAATGATACAGGACTCACGTGTTTGTATGCTCTGACTGCTGTGCAGTCACAGTCTGATAAATTGATAAACAGAGTTTGCAGTAAAGAAGGAGTTTAGTGATTGCAGGACAGCTGAGAGAGGAGCACCCTCCAATACTGTCACAGTATATTTTCACTATTGAAGCCAATGGAGTATATATTGAATATACACGTTGTTCAAGGATTGGTCCTGCTTTATGCTTGAGGCTTATTTTATTTTCAATGTGTCCTGATTTCTTAAACTAGTTTTATGATGGGCACACCTAAAGAGCATCTGTCTCCTATACAAGAAATGGCCATGTTATAGTTACAAACTTGGCAATGTAGAAATAAATGTAGAAATGTAGGCAAATATGAGATGATACCTGAACATCATCTCAGCCACACCACAGTTATTGAGATATTGTTTTCTAAGGCTGAGGTCCAAACACTTTATCATATTTTTATATCTTGCATGTAGTAGATAATTTATATACATACCAATCACACACACACACACACACTCAATGTCATAGCAATCTAATTAGAAATAAAAGTTTCTAAATTTCAAATAATGTGGAGCAAAACTATAAAATATTGTCTTAAGTTTTACAAATTTTTTAAAAAGATGATTCACAGAATTATGGAGGATATTGATCCAATTGAATAAAACATAAAGCCCTGAATACTTCTCCACTCTTCCATTTTTATAGAAACTAAGAAGCAATTTAAGGATTTCTTTTTTAATGTGAAGAAAAATGTTTTGTTAGATTTTCTGCTAAATGCCATTTAAATAATCAATTTGCCAACATTTAGGGAAATTGAGTATGCCACTTCTCTAAAAAGCTTGTCATTTCTCTTTAGGGTAACGTGTAACAGAGATGCATAGGAAAATTCAGGGATGTGCTTTGAAATACTATTAGTAGATAGCAAATGGGGGATAGATGGATAAAAATTTAATCTATATATTACTGGGCAATAGTTAAAAGGAATAAAGTATCTCTCTATATACATGGGTCTCAAAATTGGCCTCAAAAATGATACTGAGTTAAAAAACACTAAGTGAAACATGGTGAATATCACATTTCCCTGTGTAAATATAAAAATAGAAAAAATATAACAATCATTGTTGATATATATTTAGGACAGAAAGGATTAATAGTTTAATATTGAGAGTAGATTAGAAACACACATATATTAAGTATATAAGAATTAGCCTTTGGATTTGTTAATCTTTTTGTTTTAATCTGCTGTATCTCTATTTAGTATTTCATTCATTATTATTGTTGGTTTTTATAATTGCATTTCTTCTGCTTGGGTTTCTTATTTTTTCCCTAATATCTTAAGTTAACTGTTGAATTTATCTGTTTTCAGACTTTATTGCTTTCTTGTATGTTTTCAATATGCTTTCCTATTTCCAAATCTACAAATTTTTCAAAAAAAATTTTTTCTGACTTTGAACTTCGTTGTGCTTAGAGAAGTATATCTGTCTGATAATTCCTTGGAATTGGCTGATATGTGCATTATGTCTTCCCCACGTGGTTCGGCTTTCTCTGAAGCTCCGTGCGTACCTGAGAACACTGTGTATTCCTTGGTATGATGGGTTTGTTGACTTCTTTATATGTTTTGAGGCAAGTTATTAGAGGCATCAAAGTTGAAATGAGTGTATAATTATCTTTGTTTTATGATGTTTTCCATTCTATGTGATGCTTTGTGCCTTAAAGACTTCACTCTATAATATTAATATAGATACACCAGCTTTCCTTTGACTAATATTTAAGCTGCCTAATTTCTTATCCTTTGTGTGTCAGTTTTCCCATGTTTTTATTTTCATGTGTGGTTCTTCGATAGTATAATCCTGGATCTTATCTTTTATTGAATTTAACCTTTAACTAGAAAGTTAATTTATTTACATTTATTAGGATTGCTGTTATATTTGGATTCATTACCATCTTATTTCTTGTTTTGTATGTTCCTCTTTTGCTTCATCGCTTTTACTTTTTATCACTTTTTCTGCATCCTTTACATGAAGTTTTTATTTAAATTCTATTTCCCTCTTTATTCTTTTAATAGTTACCATGAAATTTTAACAGATTTATTTACTTAAAGTCTACATTAATCATTTTCTCTATTCCTTCTTTATATAACATAGGGACCTTCGAATTATAAAAATCAAATCACCTGCTATTTAGTTTTACTTATTGTCCCATATTTTAATTATATCCTTTCTTTATTCCCAAATTTAATATTTTTGTTATTTCACACAGACTCTGTGGTTTATCTACATGCTTTCCACGTTCTTCACTCAACATTTCTTCTTGTATCTCCAGCTTTCCTTTTGTGGTTATTTTCCATCTTGCTGACATATCGTCAAAAGTTTGTCGAAGTGTGATCTATTCACTTTTAGGTTTCCTAAAGGGAGTTTTAGTTTTTCTTTTAGGTTTACTTACATCTTACTTTTGAATTATTTCAAACATGACAAAATATGTGAGAGGAGTACAAATATTAATAATTCCTATATACCTTGCGCCCACATCCTTTACTTGTTTATGTTTTACTGAATGCACTTTATCATTCTCTCTCTTTCTTCATCCTCTGTGTTCATTTTATTACCATGTTGACAGGAAGAGTTGTTCTTGATATTAAGTAAGGATTTTAAATCAGCTTATTATCACTGCAAATTTCCAAAAGAGAGAAAGAAGGGTAACAGTGTGAATCTCTCTATGGCTTCTAGTAAAAATGGAAATATTGCTTAGATTGGAGGAAGGTCATAGAGCACTCAGAAGAAATATGATCGTATTGCCATCATAGAAGCAATACTTTTGTCTTTTGTCTCCTTATTTGTTTATATTTTTTCAACTATTTAAATCAAACAATTTGAGGTGAAAGTTCACCACCACTCTCACCTACCAATAACAAGATAGAACAATGGAAATATTATTTCCCAAACGTGTTTTCATTTTGATGATAGTCAGCTACTAATCTAGATGCTTGATATAAGAGACATTATCTAAGCTCTACCATACCTGTATCAGTAGAATTACTTCCCTATTATACGTGAAGATATACAGGCATACCTTGGAGATATTGCAGATTCAGTTCCAGACCACTGCAGTAAAGCAAACATTGCAATAAAGTGAGTCATACAAATTTGTTGGTTTTCCAATGCATAAAAAAGTCATGTTTACATTACAATATAAGCAGCTGAGTGTGCAATAGAAGTATGTCTAAAAAACAATGCACATACTTTAATTTTAAAATACTTTATTGCTAAAATGCTAATGATTATCTGTTCCTTCATCAAGTTGTGATTTTTCACAGGTAAAGGGTTTGGTCCCAGTGTTGGTGCAGCTGACCAATCAGGGTGGTGGTTTCTTAAGTTTAGTGTGGCTGTGGCAGTTTCTTCTAACAAGGCAGCAATGAAGTTTGCCACATTGATTGACTTTTCCTTTCGTGAAAGATTTTTTTTTTGTAGCATGTGATGCTGTTTGATAGCTTTTTCTCCACAGTAGAACTTCTTTCAAACCCAAATTCTACCACTGCTTTATCAACTAAGTTTCTGTAATATTCTAAATTCTTTGTTGTTATTTCAAGAATGTTCACAGCATCATTACCAGGAGTAGATTCTATCTCAAGGAACGACTTTCTTTGCTCATCTGTAAGAAACAAATCCTAATGCATTAAAATTGTATCTTGAAACTGCAGCAACTCAGTCACATCTTCAGGCTCCACTTCTAATTCTAGTTGTCTTGCTGTTTCCACCACATCCGCATTTACTTCCACTGAAGAGTTAAACCCCTCAAGGTCATCTGTGAGAGTTGGACTCAACTTCTTCTAAACTCCTGTTATTGTTGATATTTTGGACTCCTCCCAGGAATCACAAATGTCCTTAGTGTCATCTAGAGTGGTGAATCCTTTCCAGAAGATTTTCAATTTATTTTACCCAGATTCATCAGAGGAGTCATTATGGCAGCAATAACCTTACCATGTTTAGTTCTTATGTAATAAAACTTGAAAGTTGAAATTACTCCTTGATTCAGAGGCTACAGAATGGATGTTGTGTTAACGAGCTTAAAAACACTAATATCCTTGTTCATCTCCATCAGAACTCTTGGGTGTTCAGGTACATTGTCAATGAAGAGCAATATTTTGAAAGGACTCTTTTTTTTCTGAGCAGTAGGTCTCAAGAGCAGGATAAAAATATCCAGTAGACCATACTGTTAACAGATATGCTGTCATTCAGACTTTGCTCCATTTATAGAGTACAGGCACAGTAGATTTAGCATAATATTTACTATTTTCAGAATCGTAAATCAGTATTGGCCTCAACTTCAATTTACCAGCTGCAATAGCCCCTACCAAGAGTGTCACCCTGTGCATTGAAGCTTTAAAGCCAGGCATTGACTTATTTTCTAGCCATGAACGTCCTAGACAGCATCTTCTTTCAATATAAGTCTGTTTCATCTACACTGAAAATCTCTTGTTTAGTGTAACAACCTTCATCTATTATCTTAGCTAGATTTTCCAGGTTATATGCTAAAGCTTCTACATCAGCACATGCTAGTACTTCACCTTGCACTTTTTCTTTTATTTTGGGATGGCTTCTTTCCTTAAAAATTATCAGCCAACTTCTTCTAGCTTCTCACTTTTCTTCTTCATTTCTCTCAGCCTGAAGAGAATTGAAGATAATTTGGGCCTTGTTGTAGTTGGTTTGATTTTCTATCCAGACTAATAAAACGTTCTTCATATCAGCAACAAGTCTGTTTTACATTCTTTATCGTTCATTTGTTCACTGTAGTAGCACTTTCAATTACCTTCCAGAACTTTCCCTTTGTGTTCCTAAGTTGGCAGTTTGTTATAAGAGACCTAGCTTTTAGCCTCTCTCAGCTTTCAACATGCCTTCTTCATTAAGTTTAATCATTTCCAGCTTTTGACTTAAAGTGAGAGATGTATGATGCTTTTCTTCTCACTTGAACACTTACAGGCCATTGTAAGGTTATTACTTGGTCTAATTTTAATATTGTTGTGTCTCAGGGAATAGTGAGGCTTGAGGAGAAAAAGAGAGATGGAAGAACAGCTAGTTGCTGAAGAAGTGAGAACACACATGATATTAATTAAGTTCACTGTCTTATATGTGCAGAGTGTATGGTGTCCCACAATTACAATAGTGACATAAAAGATCATTGATCACAGATAACCATAAGTAATATAATGACAATGAAAAAACCTGAAATATTGTGAGAATTACTGGAATATGACACAGAAACCAAAAGTGAGCAAATGCTGTTGGAAAAAATGGTGTGGATAGAATTGCTCAAGGCAGGCTGGCCACAAACCTTCAATTTGTAAAAAACACAACATCTACAAGAAAAGTGCAATAAAACAAAGTACGCTTGCCATTGCTCCAGGTTACAGAGGAAAAAAGTGGAAGAGATTAGATTCAAATCAAATCTCTCTGATGCCAAAATCCATGATCTTAATCATTAAATACATTGCTTCCAATTATATGTCTAGATAATATATATTACAGAGGTTTTATATAAAAATCTATTGTTTAACATCATCTCATTACTAATATATATATATTATATTCAGAAAGTTTAATTAAACAATGGTTGCTTAAATGAACTACTGCTTTATTAAGCAAGAAACAAATCTTAATCTGTAATATATATTTAGAAGTAGCATTTATAACATTAAAATAAGCCATGACGATTTTTCCAAAATAATGAGAAAATGACCCCTTAAATCAATTATACTTTAAAAAGAAAGATGCCTGATTTTTCTACCTTTATGAAGGAGATGAAATTTGGCAAGGCAAAAACTTTAGGTTGTTAAAAGAAGCAAGTTAACTCATGTTTATGTTTTATAACTTACTTTTTAAGACAACCTTGAGTTGAGTTTTCTTTGTATTTATTTTGTACTATTTTAAGATGTATAGGTCATTTGCAAGTAGTTAGTTTCTGAATTTTCGGTGCAATCCAAATACTTAGTTTAGTATTACCTGTGGTTTACCTGCTAATTTAAACAGATGACTATAACATGCAAATTAAGATTATAACCACGCATTTTCAACTGCAAACTATATGGAGAGAGTATTCGATATGAAAAAGACAAAAAATAAAAATTACATAGTTTCTATTTTCTTTGCAGTTTAAAAATGAATTGGAAAATGAATTAGTAATAATGTTTAAAATGCATTTAATTGTGTTTTTTAACGTTGCATGGCATAAAATTTTGATAGCTCGGTTGGAAATGTATGTCTGAACTAGATTTCAGAGAAATTGTTTTCCTCTTTGTATTGGTGAAATACTAACTGCTATGTCTTGATATGACCACTTGATGGAACTCTTTCATTTTGCTTTCAGCAATCTCTAAGCAGTGACAAACTTACCTTTCTGGGCAGGTATAAAAGTATATATATGTATGTGTGTGTGTATATATACATGTATATGTATGTGTGTGTGTATATATATGTATATATATGTGTGTGCGTATATATATATGTATATATATGTGTGTATATATGTGTATATATATATGTATGCTTAAAGGAATTCGTTATTTGGCATATTTAGTATTCTCTACCGTTTTTTATGTATGTCAATTTTATTTATTTCTATGGAGAACCACAGTGTTAGTAAGTCGATCTGTAGAAAAAAAAATAAAATACTACTTCTTAAATAAACTCTTGTTCTCATTTCCCTCCAAGAACTTTTGGCAGAAAATTAATTTTAAATAATTCTAAATATTTAAATATAATAATATCCAAGATGTTATTTTCTTTATAATCAAACTGAAACTCTATTTCTGGGATGCCTTCAAAATTAATAGTCAGAAGCATTCACAAGGTCTTGGGAATTAGAGGGTGTTAGGTAGCTGTGGGAACTTCCTAACAATTATCCTTATTAAGAAAGATAGCTTGAGAAGGGGAGAGATTGATTTTGAAGTGAAGCTTTCAATAAAGTCATATAGAACAATTAGGAAAAACTAGAAGTGAAGGACGGGGTGAAAATCACCTTCTCTTCATTGAAAACGTTGACGCTATAGATCATCCAAGAGCTGTGGATTAGGTATCAATCATCTATTTGTGACCTTTCATTTAAACTTTCTGAAGTTTTGCATAAAATAGGAATAATCGTAAATCTCTCATGAGGCTCAGATACAATAAAACTCATTATAGTAATTCATTTGTAAACTCTAAAAACATCGTGGAACTAGTAGTTGTTGGAATGATCACATTGTTGTAAAGAAAGCCCACATTAAGCATGTCAGCATATCTCGGAGAAAAAGGCCGTCTTCGGTAACTCTACCTTACAAAATATTTTCCATGCTCTGTAGTGTCTGGCTCCTAGTCACAAGAATCTCAAGGAAGTAAGGCCTCTTTTTTGTTTGCCATTTATTCTAAGTGATCTCTGCCACTTCAGTGGCATCTAGTCCTATGCTAATGGTGGCCAAATCATTTTTCCAGTCCAGAATCTCTACATGAACTCTACCATCCTATTAGACACTTTCTCCCCAATATTCTGGAAACTTAAATTTCTCTTTGTCTTAAACCAAACTCACTGTGTTTATTCTGCAAAACTGTTGCATACACTTGGCTGACAGAGTTTTTGGTTTTTAAATTGATGACGTGATTAATTTCTCTTTTGGCTCCCCAGTACCCAGCCTACAGTAGTCAGTGACTGATTAACCATTGAATGAATGAAGTATTTTGAAGCTCAAGAATAGATTTGACCTATGGTGATAATTTCAAACATTAATTTGTTTTATTGTGACTCTGTTAGAGATTGGTTTATACAATATTACTTTCCTACTGATTCTTGTTTTTATCTATTTTTGGTCTACACAAGGCATTGAAATATAAGGCACTGAATGTGCCCTCATTTTCAGAGTTTAAAAGAAATTTCATTGCTGCACTAATGATAAAAATTTAATCAACTCTTTTTTAGGAATAAGTTATAAAATACTATTAATGCTTTTTCTCTATATACACTTTTTCTTCTTGAATTACTGGAGTGAGGAAACTCACTTAAGAGGAATGTCTTCAATAAGAGCAGCTGTAAGGAAAAAGCATATTTTCACTGCCAAGAAAAACTATCAGATAAAATACATTCATTGTACAAAAAAATTATGAACGATTTCTGTAGACATGCAATATGGTATGTACCATTGAATGTGTTGGGGATAAAGTAATAAACAAAAGTACATGTTCTTACATTCTTTGAGCTTGTGTGGGAAACCCAATATAAACAAATGTGCTATTTATATTTTGGTTTAACTTACTTTATTTCAGGTTGCAACAGAACTATACAAAATGTGAAGTAGGGAAGGTGATGAAATAACAGAGGCTGCTATTTTCTAATGGGTTGTCAGAGAAGATCTGTCTAAGGGGAGACTTTATATAGATATCTGAGTGAAATGATGGGCCAAGTCATTTGGGGAAGACATTTTGGATTGCCTCGAGAGGTCTCAAGAACCTTCCAGGGCTCTCCAGAACCCCTCTTCAGGGATCTCTGACAAGATACTGATTACAGAGATGTCTGAGGACTGAGCTGGGACAATCCAACATTTGTAGTACTGATGCAAAGCAAGCCCACCAAAAGAGATTTAGTCATTTCCACAGTTCTATAAAAATATTTTTATGACTCCCAATTTTCATTTAGTTAGCGTATTTTTTCTTCTTCATGTCACCTTTACCCTTTTGTTGACTGTAAAGAAATCCATACACTTACGCAATGTATTCTGTAACAGCATAAGCTGTTTTCAATGATGGGAGCATCAATTTATAGGTAACTATAACTCAATTAAAGCACATAAGTTCAGGTACTAAAATCAATACAAAGAGCATATTCTGGTACCTCCCAGTCGCCCGCCCCCGGTTTACATATGCTTAACATTTCTGGTGGACAGAATCTTGCTGCTTGTGTGGGATTCTTGACATCACAATATTCATCGTAGAGTAGGCATGCAATGCTTTTAATTTAAATCAATAAGTTAATTTCAAGGGGCAGGGAAGTGAGCAAAAGGGGGCTTATGACCCTTTTTCCTAAAGAGCAACCAATGGTCAGCCACCATTGATTGCTACACAAGGCCACTCCTGAGATCCCAGTTCTAATATCATAAATAATCAAGTACATGAAAATAATAGAAAATGAAACCCATCCTTTTCTGACAACAGTGTCTTGCTTCTGGAGATAAAATTAATGATTTTCCCAGAAAACTTTTAAGCAACATTTGGAGGAAAAGCTAAAGAGAGATTTGAATATTATTCCCTTAGGACAGGATTGCCTGGTAACTTACAGGGCACCTATTTAAATGTGAACTTCAGATAAGCCTCTAAGTATTTAAGATGTTCTTATACTAAAAAGTTGTTTTTTACATAAAATTGAAATATAAGTAGAAATCCTCTATTTTTATTTGCTAAATCTGACAATCCTATGTTAGGAATACTTTAGACAGATGAGGGTAAGATACTTTTTCTGGAAACATCAAGCAACCTATTTTTGTTCGTCCATCAATCAAAGCCAAGGAGCCAATAGGATAGATTAGTATTGCTAAATGTCTTAGGCTATTGGCAAAAAAGTGTGGGTGTAGTATTTTTCAAGACAAAATAAAAGAAAGGAAGTTAGCTTTTAGATGGATGAAATGCTCTTTCTTAGCTATGATTTTATTAAAATATACTGAGATGAGAAAATCAATCCTTTCTCAGATGAGAAGAAATCCAAACATAAGCACAATAAAACGTGTGAAAGAAATAAAATACATGCTATAGAATTCAACCATATTCAAATATATACTGATAGAGCAAATATGAGAGAGGATAATAATACATGAAGCTAAACTAGGCCCTCTTCCATGAAAAATCATAGGCTCAAATTGTCTATGGCGGGGCTAGGCCACTCATAATGACAAAAGATGAAGACACTAATAAGAGTTATATAACATTTTTAGTAGTTATATTAAGCTTCTAAGTGAGGGTAAAAAGTAACAGAAATAGGCCAGGCGCGGTGGCTCACGCTTGTAATCCCAGCACTTTGGGAGGCCGAGGCGGGTGGATCACGAGGTCAGGAGATCGAGACCACGGTGAAACCCCGTCTCTACTAAAAATACAAAAATATAGCCAGGCGTGGTGGCGGGCGCCTGTAGTCCCAGCTACTCGGAGAGGCTGAGGCAGGAGAATGGCGTGAACCCGGGAGGCGGAGCTTGCAGTGAGCCGAGATTGCGCCACTGCACTCCAGCCTGGGCGACAGAGCGAGACTCCGTCTCAAAAAAAAAAAAGTAACAGAAATATTCCCAACCGTGTGATAAAAACATTAAAAAATTACTATAATTGACAGAACTCCAGGATCACAAGAGACTTGTTAGATTCTAAAGGAAGTTGCTAATGAATAAGGAAAGCTGTTAAACAGGCATTGAAAATCTCCAAAGAACTAGGGCATGCATTAAAGAAATCTTCAGGAAAATGCAATATAGTAAAATTCAGAAAAAAATGTTTAACTGTGGTGTGGTATAAAATTCCACTGGTGTGAATTTCAGAATCAAGAATAGACCTGAGAAGGAAGAGGAGGAGGAGGGAGACCTTTCTACCAAAGATCATTACCTGTCAAAACCATGAAGTCTCTTAATAAAATAAGCTACTGACTAGATTTTAAATTTGCATTGGAAATGCCATGATTATTAAAAATTTTTACATAAAAAAAGGCCTGGGTTATTTGAATGTGTTCTCTGACTCTGGTTGTGTGCTTGGAATTAAAGCCCTATCACTGGCGTTCCAACTCTGCTGTGATCCTATTTTGGGGGCTAGTTCCTGGCAATGATGCTATGAGCATATTTGCCAAATTGTCTAAAGACCACTTTTCTTGTTATGCAATTATCAGTTTAGTCATCCAACTTGTGTATACAGTTCTGGAACAAGAAGCATCTGGAAAAAAAAGAACATATTATGACAGTTAGCTAAAAGTGGGGGATGGGGATATTCTTTGGAGGAAAAGAATTCTATCAAGGACCTAATATATTTAATTTTGTTCGTTAAAAACAAATTTCCAATGGTTTCAAGCCAGAAATTAATTAAAATAAAAATGGGAGTTAACATGAAAAATTAACAAAACTTTATCATTTCTATTTGTTTTTGTTAACTGTGCTTAATAAGTGTTCAGAAAAAACATGGCATTATATTAATGTCTCCTAAATATTTGAAAATCTATAATTTAGCACTTCTTACATTTCTTTATTATTATTATTATTATACTTTAAGTTCTAGGGTACATGTGCACAATGTGCAGGTTTGTATACATGTGCCATGTTGGTGTGCTGCACCCATTAACTCCTCATTTACGTTAGGTATTTCTCCTAATGCTATCCCTCCCCCAACCCCCCACCCCCGGACAGGCTGTGATGTGTGATATTCCCAACCCAGTGTTCAAATGTTCTCATTGTTCAATTCCCACCTGTGAGTGAGAACATGCAGTGTTTGGTTTTCTGTCCTTGTGGTAGTTTGCTCAGAATGATGGTTTCCAGCTTCATCCATGTCCCTAGAAAGGACATGAACTCATCCTTTTTTACAGCTGCATAGTACTCCATGGTGTATATGTGCCACATTTTCTTAATCTAATCTATCATTGATGGACACTTGGGTTGGTTGCAAGTCTTTGCTATTGTGAATAGTGCCACAATAAACATATGTGTGCATGTCTTTATAGTAGCATGATTTATAATCCTTTGGGTATATACCCAGTAATGGAATTGCTGGGTCAAATGGTATTTCTAGTTTGAGATCCTTGAGGAATCACCACACTGTCTTCCACAATGGTTGAACTACTTTACAGTCCCACCAACAGTGTAAAAGCCTTCCTATTTCTCCACATCCTCTCCAGCACCTGTTGTTTCCTGACTTTTTAGTGATGGCCATTCTAACTGGTGTGAGATGGTATCTCATTGTGGTTTTGATTTGCATTTCTCTGATGACCAGTGATGATGAGCCTTTTTTCATGTGTGTGTTGGCTGAATAAAGGTCTTCTTTTGAAAAGTGTCTGTTCATATCCTTTGCCCACGTTTTGATGGGGCTGTTCAATTTTTTCTTGTAAATTTGTTAAAGTCTTCGTTGATTCTGGATATTAGCCCTTTGTCAGATGGGTAGATTGCAAAAATTTCCTCCCATTCTGTAGGTTGCCTGTTCACTCTGATGGTAGTTTCTTTTGCTGTGCAGAAGCTCTTTAGTTTAATTAGATCCCATTTGTCTATCTTGGCTTTTGTTGCCACTGCTTTTGGTGTTTTAGACATGAAGTCCTTGCCCATGCCTATGTCCTGAATGGTATTGCCTAGGTTTTCTTCTGGGTTTTCATGGTTTTACATATAACATTTAAGTCTTTAATCCATCTTGAATTAATTTTTGTATAAGGTGTAAGGAAGGGATCCAGTTTCAGCTTTCTACATATGGCTAGCCAGTTTTCCCAGCACCATTTATTAAATAGGAAATCATTTCCCCATTTCTTGTTTTAGTCAGGTTTGTCAAAGATCAGATGGTTTTAGATGTGTGGTGGTATTTCTGAGGCCTCTGTTCTGTTCCATTCGTCTATGTATCTGTTTTGGTACCAGTACCATGCTATTTTGGTTACTGTAGCCTTGTAGTATAGTTGGAAGTCGGGTAGCATGATTCCTCCAGCTTTGTTGTTTTTGCTTAGGATTGGCTTGGCAATACAGGCTCTTTTTTGGTTCCATATGAAATTTAAAGTAGTTTTTTTCCAATTCTGTGAAGAAAGTCATTGGTAGCTTGATGGGGATGGCATTGAATCTATAAATTACCTTGGGGAGTATGGCCATTTTCACAATAGTGATTCTTCCTATCCATGAGCATGGAATGTTCTTCCACTTGTTTGTATCCTCTTTTACTTCATTGAGCAGTGGTTTGTAGTTCTCCTTGAAGAGGTCCTTCACATCCCTTGTGAATTGGATTCTTAGGTATTTTATTCTCTTTGTAGCAATTGTGAATGGGAGTTCACTCATGATTTAGCTCTTTGTCTGTTACTGGTGTATAGGAATGCTTGTGATTTTTGCACATTGATTTGTATCCTGAGACTTTGCTGAAGTTACTTATCAGCTTAAGGAGATTTTGGGCTGAGATGATGGGGTTTTCTAGATATAAATCATGTCGTCTGCAAACAGGGACAACTTGACTTTCTCTTTTCCTAATTGAATATTTATTTCTCTTTATTTCTTTATTTCTTTCTCTTGCCTGATTGCCCTGGCCAGAACTTCCAGCACTATGTTGAATAGGAGTGGTGAGAGAGGGCATCCCTGTCTTGTGCCAGTTTTCAAAGGGAATGCTTCCAGTTTTTGCACATTCAGTAAGATATTGGCTGTGCGTTTGTCATAAATAGCTCTTGTTATTTTGAGATACGTCCCATCAATACCAAATTTATTGAGAGTTTTTAGCACGAAGCGCTGTTGAATTTTGTCAGGGCCTTTTCTAAATCTATTGAGATAATCATGTGGTTTTTGTCTTTGGTTCTGTTTATGTGATGGATTATATTTATTGATTTGCGTGTGTTAAACCAGCATTGCATCCCAGGGATGAAGCCAACTTGATCTTGGTGGATAAGCTTTTTGATGTGCTGCTGTATTTGGTTTGCCAGTATTTTATTGAGGATTTTCGCACCGATGTTCATCAGGGATATTGGTCTAAAATTCTCTTTTTTTGTTGTGTCTCTGACAGGCTTTGGTATCAGGACGATGCTGGCCTCATAAAATGAGTTAGGGAGGATTCCCTCTTTTCCTATTGTTTGGAATAGTTTCAGAAGGAATGGTACCAGTTCCTCTTTGTACCTCTAGTAGAATTCAGCTGTGAATCCTGGACTTTTTTTGGTTGGTAGGCTATTAATTATTGCCTCAATTTCAGAGTCTGTTGTTGGTCTATTCAGGGATTCAGTATCTTTCTGGTTTAGTCTTGGGAGGGTGTATGTGTCCAGGAATTTATCCATTTCTTCTAGATTTTCTAATTTATTTGCATAGAGTCATTTATAGTATTCTCCGATGGTAGTTTGTATTTCTGTGGGATCGGTGGTGATATCCCCTTTATCATTTTTTATTGCGTCTATTTGATTCTTCTCTCTTTTCTTCTTTATTAGTCTTGCTAGCGGTCTAACAGTTTTGTTGATCTTTTAAAAAAACCAGCTCCTGGATTCATTGATTTTTTGAAGGGTGTTTTGTGTCTCTATTTCCTTCAGTTCTGCTCTGATCTTAGTTATTTCCTGACTTCTGCTAGCTTTGGGATGTGTTTGCTCTTGCTTCTCTAGTTCTTTTAATTGTGATGTTAGGGTGTCGATTTTGGATCTTTCCTGCTTTCTCTTGTGGGCATTTAGTGCTATAAATTTCCCTCTACACACTGCTTTGAATGTGTCCAGAGATTCTGGTATGTTGTGTCTTTGTTCTCTTGGTTTCAAAGAACATCTTTATTTCTGCTTCATTTCGTTATGTACCAGTAGTCATTCAGGAGCAGGTTGTTCAGCTTCCATGTAGTTGTGCAGTTTTGAGTGATTTCTTAATCCTGAGTTCTAATTTGATTGCACTTGGTCTGAGAGATAGTTTGTTGTGATTTGTTTTTTACATTTGCTGAGGAGAAGCACTTCTTACATTTCTGATGTGAAACTGTTTAAACACTATGGCATCCTAGTTTAAAAATTACATATGAGTGGTTCAAACAGACCATAAAGTTTTCAGAAAGAATATTCATATCACACACTGAAGTTAGTTTCGACTGGATATTATACGATACTGCTTATTTAGGCAAGATAGGGTTTTCTTTTAATATTGCAATGTGTGATGTACTAAAGAACTTTTATGTTGAAGCTTTAAAAAGACAGAAATAAGAGAAACCCAAACACATTCTGACTGGCTTTAAAAGTAAGAATAAATAGTCCTTCCAAAGCATCATAAAATGGATATAACAGCAAAAAAAAAAAAAAATGGGTAGAAATGTTATCGTTGTTTTTTCTTTGTTTCCTCAAGGGGGAAAAAATAGCACTTTTATCATGGTTGGGACATAACTTCTAAAGAAAAACAAGTTTAGAGCTTTCTATGTATTTTCTATTTTTTCTTTAGACAATATTACCACGTGGTCTGGTCTAATGCAGCTGTGACACATACACACACACACATCACCGACCAGGATATGCTGTGCTATTGCTTTTGCTTCTTAGTGTGAATATTGAAAGGCCACAGGGTCACCTTCAGCTCTTTGGACACTGGCTTCCTGTGTGTCCTGCTGTGCACATAGGGCCTGCTACTGTGGTGTTTCCTCTGAGTCCCACACGCTGTGCCATTTTTGTACGAATTGAGCCAGATATTTTCTACATGGCATCATGGTCTGCCACTGGAATTTTACACTGAAAAGTTAGCAATAAGCATTTTACTACTCATTATTATTTATATGTTGCTATGTAATAAAGCA
Organism: Nomascus leucogenys; assembly: GCF_006542625.1. Taxonomy (NCBI): domain Eukaryota; kingdom Metazoa; phylum Chordata; class Mammalia; order Primates; family Hylobatidae; genus Nomascus; species Nomascus leucogenys. The sequence continues at coordinate 55,178 of NW_022097631.1, forward strand.
CCCCAAAGCTTAATGACTTCAAATCACAGCCATTTTATTGGGTATGATGCCATGAGACAGCAGTATGGGCAGGATGAAGAAGAGAGAACTCGTCCATGATTGACATGGTTTTGGCTGGGACAGCTCACCTGGAGCTAGTGGAACCCATTGGCCTCATTCGCACGTGGGGCCTGGTACTTGCTGTTGGCTGGAATGCCATGGGTCTCTTCCATGTAGATTGTGTTTCTGCCTGTGGCCTGTCACCCTCCCGTCTCTCTGTGTGGTTACCCTCCTTAACAGGAGATTCTGGAATTCTTTATGCGGAGCTGAGTTCCGAAAGGGAAAGTAGAAACTGAAGACCTGAGCTCAAAAGTCTTAGAACATAACTTCTGTGACATTTCATTGATCAAAGCAAGCCACGTGGGCAACCCAGATTCAGGAGTTAAAGAAACAGACTTCACCTCTTGACAGGAGGGTGGCAAACACCTTAGAAAACGGGCATAGGCATGACCATTGGTGGGCAGTTTCTATCACTCTAGCACACTGCTTTTATGGGAGATGTGCAGTGGCCTTTGAAATGAACAGCTGTACCCAATATCATTTTGCTTTGAATAAGGCAGGAGCATGGATTTTAATTTTTCTCTAAAGTATTTCCTGAAGGAAAAAAATATATATATCTGTTCGTTTGTGGTTATAATGTTAAATTAGTTTTAAAAGTTTAAATTTTGATATAATCTCTCCTCCTCAAGTAGCTTAGCTGGTTAATTCAGAAGGACTAAATGCATCTATTTCTATTTTTCTCCCCTTTGAAAATAGACAAGTCACCTGTACTAATTTTCTATGATAGGACGTGGAGACTAGGTTATGTATCTTTGCAGATAAGCACGCTCAGAACTGAAAGAACAAAGTTGAAAGTATGTTGTTTCAGTAGGGAACAGTGTGAAATAATTAATAACCCACATTAGTTCTGTGTGTTGGAATGTTGTTGTGGGGTAGGAAAAGTACTTATTTTGCGGTTAAATTATACAAGTCTACTTCCTAATGCTTCTGCTACAGTAACTTCTTTTTGTCTTACCACCTCGAATCCATGTTTTTTGTGATGTGCCATTATCTTGCTTTAAGCTCTTCGTTTCTTCCAGTGGCTGGTAGAAAACAGTGAAAATTCCTTAGTGTGACATTTATGAGCCTTGCCTGGTTCCAGCTATCACTCATCATGCCCCACCTCACGGCCTGTGCCCCAGCCAATCAAACTGCCTGTAATTTTCTCAGATGACAGTCTGGGTCAGACCTGCAAGGCTGCTCGTTCAGTGCTCTCTGTTGTAGCTTCCTTTGGTCCCTGACTTCTTTTACTCTCCCACCTCCCAGAAAACTTGGTCCAAGAACACTGCTTCTCTCTTTAACCTTAGCTCGTTACTGAATCTTACGTGAATCTTCTTTATAATCGCCTCCTCTTATGTAGAAGTGACTGTTTTATCCTATGTGTGCTACATTTCCAGACCTTCATAAGTTCTATCTTTGAAGCTATAGTATACTCCTGCATTTAATTACTTACTTATCTTTTTCTATGGCTGGACTACATGTAAATATATCTTTTTTTTTTTTTCTAAATCCTCTCTTCCTAGGACAATGTCTGGCACATGTTTGGTATTGAAGAAATGAGGCTTGCTGAATTAATGCACATGTGCCAAAATCCCTTTTGATAGTGAGTCTTCCTAGTAAGTATTCTAGACATGTTCTAAGAGAGATGCATAAGTATTATCTCAGCATGGATTATCCCCGTATGATTCAGAACAGATTACTCATATATGATTCTCTGTTTTTTGTTTTGTTTTTAATTGAGACTGGAAGCATGATGAGAAGGTGAATGTGATCAGTCTGAGGATGTGCTCGGCTAGATTTCTGCAGGGTAGATTTTCTCCTCTATGCCATAAAATAACCAGCAGACTGTTTAAGAGCCACCAGGAACTCCAGTTTTTCTTTCAGAAGTCTGTTAAGACATAATGTTTGATGTGCTTGCTTTCCAAGGCATACATTAGTTGAGTGCAATTATATAAAGGAGTGTTGAATCCACAAGCCATATTGCACCGAGTATGTTTTGCAGAAATGTACCTTGATATGCCACATAATTCCCATACACATTTGCGGGCCTGCACTCATTATCGATTGAAAACAATCTGATCAAAAAGTGACAGTCTTGATTGCGATTTTCATTTGATCTTACAAGTTATTTCCAAGGGCCACGGTGTTGGCACATTTTTAACTCCTGTGTCTCCTTCACCCTCTACAACAGACTTAGCCCCACCTTTTCATGGAAAAGCACAAGACCCTCAAATCATTGTATTGTCCTAACGGCTTTCAAAGAATTACTTCCTTCGAAGATATTTTCCTCTTTTTTTAACTTACGTTTCTAAAGCTAGAGTCAGGATAGTTGATTCTGGTGCTGAAAAAAAAATCAGTTAATAACCATTTTTATAAACTTCTACACATTTCTTTGGTGTAGGGTTGGTGTCGTGGAATATTGTGCATTTGGAGGTTAGAAAGAAACTGGTTCACTTTTATTTATTTATTTATTTTTGAGGCAGGATTTCACTCTGTCGCCCAGGCTGGAGTGCAGTGGTGCGATCTCGGCTCACTGCAACCACCGCCTCCCGGGTTCAAGTGATTCTCCTGCCTCAGCCTCCCAAGTAGCTGGGATTACAGGCACCCGCCACCACGCCCAGTTAATTTTTGTATTTTTAGTAGAGACGGGGTTTCACCATGTTGGCCAGGCTGGTCTCAAACTCCTGACCTCAGGTGATCTGCCTGCCTCGGCCTCCCAAAGTGCTGTATTACAGGTGTGAGCCAACATGCCCAGCTGGTTCACATTTTAAATATGCAACTTTTTAACCAAATGATTTGGGGCAAGTTTCTCCCGTTTTTCTTTTTTTTGAAATGGAGTTTCACTCTTGTTGCCCAGGCTGGAGTTCAGTAGCGCGATCTCGGCTCACCACAACCTCTGCCTCCCAGGTTCAAGCGATTCCCCTGCCTCAGCTTCCCTAGTAGCTGGGATTACAGGCATGCGCCACCATGCCCAGTTAATTTTGTGTTTTTAGTAGAGACGGGGTTTCTCCATGTTGGTCAGGCTGGTCTCAAACTCCCGACGTCAGGTGATCCGCCCGCCTCGGCCTCCCAAAGTGCTGGGATTACAGGCGTGAGCCACTGCGCCCGGCCATTTCTCCCCTTTTTCACATGTGTTTTCTCAGCTATAAAATATTATTTATCCCTGTAGATCTCTATTCACCTCGAAAGTCAAGATAAAACTTTCCATTTGCTTCCCAGTATATATTTGGACATTTTGCCATAGTGAACTTACCCATGCCTGTTTTTCAGTGTGTTCATTTGTATTACTTTGGAAAAGCAATTATCTTGCCATCCTCTTTGTTGCCTTCTGATTTCTACTCCCTATTTTTCATTGAGATTTTCTTCTGCCCTCAAGTAGTACATGCTCATCCATCTCCATTGTATATCAATAGGCCTTTGAAAATAATCCTAGCTGTAAATCCTGACGATTAAATAATTCAGAATTATTTACTCATCTGCATCATCCTGATCTATATTCCTATGTTGCCCACACTGTGTGCAGTGGTAGAAACACATGCTAAATTATGCATGCACATTTTCTTTTTTCTTTTTTTTTTGAGACAGAGTATCACTCTGTTGCCCAGGCTGGAGTGCACTGGCACGATCTTGGCTCACTGCAACCTCTGCCTCCTGGCTTCAAGCGATTCTGCTGCCTCAGCCTCCCAAGTAGCTGGGATTACAGGTGTCCACCACCATGCCTGGCCAATTTTTGTATTTTTACTAGAGACGGGGTTTCACTTGTGGGCTGGGCTGGTCTCAAATTCTTGACCTCGTGATCTGCCCTCCTCGGACTCCCAAAGTGCTGGGATTCGCATGTTCATTTTCCAGTCACTATTTATGCCTTCTTCAATCATACTGCTTTTCTCAGCATATACATACATAAAATGTTTTCTGTGCATGAAGCCTTATTCTAGGCACTGGGGATAGACCAAAAACAAAAAAAAATAGGATAATCTATTCCCCTGCCCCCTTGAAACTCATGGTCAAACAGGAGAAAAATATATGAAACAAAAGAATAAAGTAAATAATTTTGTCATTTGAATAAACACAAAGATAGAGTGATATTATAGAACAAAATCCTTAAGTACTTTTGGACAATGAATAAGAGTTTTTAAAGAAATGCCATTTAAACAGATACTTTAAAAATAAAGAAAGATTCACCGAATGACAGGGATCAAGGAGGAACTATGAATAAGTAAAATTAACCTAGAGAGGAACTTAAGGAAGAAACGTAGATCAGAATGTGCAGAGCTTTGAAAGAGTCATTTTAAGAATGTTCTTACCTTATCTGAAGGGTACTGGGAAGATACCGAAAAGTTTCAGCAGAAGGGTAACTTGAGCTCATTTGTATTTTTAAAGAAATTATTCTAGTTTCTGTTTGTGGAGCAAGAAAAAAGAAAGATTGTTTGGGAAAGAACAGGAAGTGGGGGAAGATCATGAGTAGAATTCTACAAGTAGGTTTTGCAAATATATGTCTAGAGCTAGAAGAAATATCTGGTACAGATATAAATTTGGGTCCCTTCAGTCTATCATTATTAAAGGAAAGAATGGGAGTAGGTGAGATTGCATTGAGTGTATATTGCAAGAAGAGTGGGGAAAAGAAATTATGAGGAACTTCAACACTTTAAAATTAAGTAGAAAAGTAGGACCTGGTAATGAACAATCAAGAAGCAAGAATTATAGAGGTGTGAGGAACATCCTCAGAATGAGGTTACATTGTATGATGGGTGCTGTGATCACAGCCCTCTTTAAGGGTGGCCTCAACTGCCTGCAACCAATGACTGATCAATAGACGGATATGAAGGCACAGTCTACCCGTTCCAACTAGAACTTGGCCTTTATACAACTCTGAAGTGTTATTTTAACACCAGTGTCCCCATAGGCTGAAGCTGCATCCAGCCCACTTTCTCTCCTTGTCCTACCATGCTTCTCTCTACTTTCCTAGGTATTGATCCCAAGAGAATTCCATAAAAGACATCCTTCTTGTTAGTATCCATCTGACATTCTCCTTCCCTGGGAACACAACTGGTAGCACATGGAAAACTGCACCATTTTCTGAGAAGACTGTATTTGTTCCACTGTATTACCTTCACTCATTCATCAAGATCAGTTAACTCCATTTATGTGGGTCTATTTCTGGGCTCTCTATTCTGTTCTATTTATCTATTTGTCTGTTCTTTCACCAACACCACACTAATTTGATTACAATAGCTTTATAGTAAGTCAAAGTTTGATAGCATCACTCCTCCAATTTTATTCTTCTTCAATATTAAATTGGCAATTCTGATTCTTTTGCTTCTCTGTATAAACGTTAGAATCAGTTTGTTGATATCTATAGAATAACTTGCTAAGATTATTTCGGATTGTGTTGAAACTATAGATCAAGTTTGGGAGAACTGATATCTTGACTACCTTGAGGTTTTTATACAAAAGCATGAAATATATCTTTTTTTTTTTTTTTTTTTGACAGGATCTCACTCTGTTACCCAGGCTGGAGTGCAGTGGCATGATCTCTCAGATTCAAGCTATTCTCCTGCCTTAGCCTGCGGAGCAGCTGGGATTATAGGCGCCTGCCACTATTCTTAGTAGAGATGGAGTTTCACCATGTCAGCCAGGCTGGTCTCGAACTCCTGACCTCAGGTGGTCTGCCTGCCTCACTCTCCCAAAGTGTTGGGATTACAAGCATGAGCCACCGCACCCAGCCTAGTTCTTTGATATCTTTCATGAGAGTTTCGCTGTGTTCCTTACATAGATTTTGTACATATTTTGTTAGATTTATACCTAAGTATATCATTTTGAGGGATAATAATGTAAATGTTAGTGTGTTTGTAATTTCAAATTGTGCTTGTTCATTGCTAATATGTAGAAAAGCAACTGAGTTTTGTATATTAACCTTATATTCTGATACCTTTCTATAATCACTAATATTCCAGGAGTTTTTCTGAGAATTCTTTTGGATTTTTTTTATGTCAACACTCATGTCATCTGCAAACAAGGAAAGTTCTTTTTATTCCTTTCCACTCTATATTTTAAAATTTTGTTTTCTTATTTGATTAGCTCGAACTTCCAGTACAATCTTGAGAAGAGTGGTGAATTGAATCTCCTTGCATTTTTCCTGATCTTAACGTGGAAGCTTTGAGTTTCTCACTGTTACGTATGATATTAGCTGTAGATTTAGAGCTTTTTCCAGATATGCTTTATCAACTTGAAGAAGTTCTCTGTTCCTAGTTTACTGAGAATTTATCGTGAATGGGTGTTTGATTTTGTCAAATGTTTTTTCTTCATATATTAATATTATCATATAATTTTTCTTCTTCAGTCTGTTGATGTGATGGGTTACATTAATTCATTTTTAAATATTTAACTAGACTTGCATGCCTAGATAAATCTAATTTGGTTGTGGTGTATAATTCTTTTTATACATGTTCAATTTAATTTGCTAATATTTTGTTGAGTATTACTGCAGCTATTTTCCTGACAGACATTGTTTTGTAGTTTGCTTTTCTTATAATATCTTTGGTTTTTCTATTAGGGTAAAGCTGGCCTCAAATAATGAGTTTGAAAGTATCTCCTTTGTTTTTGCCTTCCAAAAGAGACTGTGGAGAATTGGCATAATTTATTTTATAAATGTTTGCCAAAATTCCTCCCTGAACTCATCTAGGTCTGGTGTTTCTATTTTGGTAACTGATTAAGTCAATTTCCTTAATGGATATAAGCCTATTATAACTGTGTTTCTTTCAGTGTAAGATTTGACAGATGGTGTCTTTTAAGGAATTGGTCAATTTTATTTGGATTACCCAATTTGGAAGCATAGATTTGTTCGTAATATTCTTTTACTACCCTTTTAATGCCCATAAATCTATAGTGATGTCCTCTTTTTCATTTCCGATATTGGTAATTCGCGTGGTCTCTCTCCTCTCTCTCTTCCACTCCGATCTTTTCAAATAACCAGTTTTTTGTTTCACTGATTATTGGTATCTGTCTTTAGTTTCATTGATTCCTCCACTAATTTTTATTATTTCTTTTCTCTGCCTACTTTGGATTTAATTTGTTCTGTTTTTCTAGTTTCTTAATGTGGAAGCTTATATTGTTGCTTGTTCTTTCATCTTTCCTAACATGTGCATTCGATGCTATAAATTTCCCTCATGCATTGCTTTTGTTGCCTCCCACAAATTTTGATAAACTGTATTTTCTTTTAAATTCAGTTCAAAATATATTTTTAATTTCTCTTGAGATATTTTATTTGACCCATGGGTAATTTAGAAATGTGTTATTTAACCTCCAAGATTTTGAGATTTTTCCAGCTGTCTTTCTGTGATCGACCTAGTGTAATTCCATTGTAGTCTGATAGCAGACAATGCATGGTTTCTTTTTTTTTAATTTGTTAAGGTGTGTTTTATTGTTCAGATGTAATCTATCTTGGTGAATGTTCTATGTGAGCTTGAAAGACTGTGTAATACGCTATTGTCAGATAAAGTAGTCTATATGTCAGTTACATCCAAATGATTTGGTAATGCTGTACATCCATGTCCTTACCAATTTTCTGCCTGTTGGATTTGTCCATTTATGGTGGCAGGGTATTAAGGTCTCTAATTATAAGAGTGGATTTATGCAGTTTTCCTTGCAGTCCTATCAGTTTTTGCCTCACATGTTATAACACTCTGATGTTAGGTGCATACACATTAAGGATTTTTATGTGCTCTTGGAGTATTGACCCTTTATCATTATGTAATATTTTTCTTTATCCCTGATAACTTCCTTTGCTCTGAAGTCTGTTCTGTCTGAAATTGATATAGCTACTCCTGCTTTCTTTTGATTAGTGTTAGCATAGTGTATCTCTCACCATCCTATTTTTTACTTTTAATCTATGAGTCTTTAGATTTAAGACTTTTTATAAATAACATATAATTGCTTATAGTTTCTTGATCCATTCTTACAGTCTTTGTCTATAGTGTGTTAATATCATCCATATTACTTACAATTAAAATTACTTGCCCTACAGGTTGCAATATACCTTTACATCTAATCCAAATGCACTTTAAAACAATGCTTTACTGCCTCATGGGTAGTGTGTGAACTTTATAACACAATAATCCTAATTACTCACTCCTGTCTCTTGTATCATTAGTGTCACTCATTTTATTTACACATAGCCATATATATGAACAGAAGTGTAAACAATCTAATTCATTATTGCTATTATTATTTTGAAGCAACTATTAGATAAAATAACAAAAATAAAAGGTTTATCTTCACTTATTCCTTTTCTGATTCTATTCACTTATTTATGTAGATATGACTTTGTAACCTGTATACTTTTCCTTCTTTCTACATAACTTTTTTTTTTAACATTTCTTGCAAGGCAGGTCTACTGACAAAACATTCTCTCAATTTATGTTTGAGGATGTCTTTCTTTCTCTTCCACTTTTGGAGGATAATTTTGCAGGGTACAGAATTCTAGCTTGGAGAGTTTTTTATTTCTACCAAGACATTAAATATTTAAACCCATTCTGTTCTTGCTTGCACAGCTTCTGAAAAGAAGTCAGATATAATATTTTTCTTTGATCTTTTATAAATAGGTATTTTAAAAATCTGGCATCTTTTTAGGCTTTTTCTTTGCCTTTCATTTTCTGAAGTTTGAGTATAATATGCCTACGTGCAGGTTTTCTGGCATTTATCCTCGTTGGTGTTCTCTGAGCCTTCTGGATCTGTGGTTTGGTGTCTGTCATTAATTTGGGAGAAACTCTGTTATTATTGCTTCAAATCCTGCTTCTTTCTTTCTTCTTCTTGTATTCCCTTTATGCATAGTTTTTAGTTGTTTCCCATTTCTTGGATATTATATTCTGATTTATTTCATCATTTGTCTCTTCTCTTTTCTATTTTGGATGTTTCTGTAGTCATATTCTCCAGCTCAGAGAGGCTTTTCTCATACACGTCTAGTCTGTTAATGAACGCATCAAAGGCACTCGCCATTGCTGTTAGTGTTTTTAAACTCTAACACTTCTTTTTGATTCTTTATTATAATTTTCATCTGTTCACATTGTCTATATGTTCTTCCAAGTTATTTACTTTTTCTATTAAAGCCCTTAGCATATTGATCATAGTTACTAAATAAAACATTTCTTGTCTAATAATTCCAACTTTCTTGCCTTATCTGACTCTGATTTTGATGATTGTTCTTTGTTTTCAAATTGTGCTTATTACATTTTAGTATGCCTCGTAATATTTTGTTGAAAGGAAGACATGATGTACTGGGTAAATAGAACTGCAGCAAACAGGCCTTTAGTAGATTGGTGAGGTGTTGCAGTAGAGGAAGTTATTAGTATTTTGTTGAGCCTGTGACTTCGGACTATGAACTTCACCTGCTTCTCAGCCCCATCCACAACCTCTGCCCATTGGGTGACATAGGATGACAAGCAGTGGCTGAAGTTGGGTGATATGGTTTGGCTGTGTCCCCGCCCAAATCTCATACTGAACTGTAGTTCCCATAGTCCCCACGGGTCATAGGAGGGACTTAGCGGGAGGTGACGGAATCCTGGGGGCCGTTACCTCCGTGCTGTTCTCATGGTGGTGGGTGAATTCTCCTGACATCTGGTGGTTTTATAAGCGGCTTTTCCTCCCCTTCGCTCTCACTTCTTGCTGCCACCACGTGAAGAAGGATGTGTTTGCTCCGCTTCCACCATGATTGTAAGTTTCCTGAGGCTTCTGCAGCCAGGCCGTACTGTGAGTCAATTAAACCCCTTTTCTTCAGAAATTACTCAGTCTCAAGTATGTCCTTTTGCTGCGTGAGGACAGACTAATACACAGGATATTTTCCTTCCTTCACGTCAGTTAGGCTTTGACAATACCCCAGACGGTCAGTCCCTGATAAAATAGTTTCTCTGGAAGACAAGTCTTTAAGAACGGATGCCCTTTTGTATTTCAAATCGGTTCATTTCTCCCTCTCCCTTCCAGAAGCTTGAGAGATTTTTATCCAATATTCACTGTGAGGACCTGGTAGAGTTCTTAGAGCTCAAATTCACAAAAGTGTGGGGGCCCTTTGTGACGGGCTCCCTTGGAGCTTTTAATTCTCAGAGTTGTCCACAGTGGGCCTCCAGCAATTCCTCAATTACGGTTCGGGTTTCCCTACTCTGGCACTGGTTCCCACTGGTGTTACTGCTGACGGGTTTCTGTGCAAGTAGGTTTTGAATCTCTGTATCTGCCTGTGTGTCTCTCCGATTTCAGGGGCAACAGTTTGCTCTGTGATCTGACCTCTAGATGGATCTAAAAAGAACTGTTAGTTTTTCATTTGATAAGCTTTTAACTTGTTGTTAGAATGAAGTGGTGACTGCTAAGCTCTTTACATGCTGTAATGAAAACTGCAAGTCTCATGTATATTTTTTATTTTAAAAAATACCTGCTAGATTTACTTCCATTTAAAAGATAAAGATATGCAGTGCTTGTGATTTTTTGTTTACCTTTTTAAAAGTAGAAACAAAAACTGGGATTCCTTGATATCTGATAAATTAGCTTTTGCAAATCAGGTCAAACTTCCATAGCATTCCTATAATACTTAACTAAGGTAAGATAAGAATCAAACATTTGTTAAAGGTGTCTTTGAGAATGAATTGGTTTGTCAATGATTCTTAAGAACTTTAGAAATCCACTTCATGATATGTTTCTATATGCATATACTCAATTTTCCATGCATACATATCATATATGTATATGTGTGTGTGTGTGTGTGTATGTAAACTGGGGGGTTTGTGTTACACAAACTCTGAAGCAGATCATGGATAAGCTTTAAGCACAAGAATAGTCAGCATTTCCAAGCACACAGGTGTTACATGAGGTTTCATAAATTTTTTTTTAAAAAGCCTAAATATTACCTAAGTAATGTAGTTGGGTACTAATTCAGACACATTCTGAATCTTTATGTGTTTCATTTTATTTTATTAATTTAATTAAGCTAGGTTTCTATATGTTTCACGGAATAAGATGTGGTCCAGGGATTGGATGAGTCCACAGAGAATATCCTAATTGCCTCTTGAGCAGCAAGGACATATTAATGTGATTTCATTCTGTAAGGTGGTAATTCTTCTGTCAGTGTATGTAGATAGAAAAGAAATGTAAACCCCATAATTTAAAAACCCATTTACAGACATGAGAAGATGGAGACAGGGCACTAGTATGGACAGACTTTAGAGGAAACCGCATGCCAGATATTATAATGGAAACCCTAATATGTAGCCAAATTCGGGTCAGGACAGGTGGAATAATATTGAGGGATTCAGAATAGGTTAGGGTTTAATTCCTGCATCTGTGCCTCAATTAACTGTGTAATTTTGAGTAAATTCCTCATCCTTTCTGTTCCTCAGCTTTCTTATCTGTAAAACAGTAGTAATAACTGCCTCATAGAATTGTGCTGAAAATTAAATGATATAATATGATGACATAATGTTCATAAAATATGTAGCACAATTAATGGCACATGATAAATGACTAATTAGGACTCCAGTGGCTGTGGAGAAGACTAAGCAACTCCACCTTAAGGAACAGCCATTTCTTACTTCATATGACTAAAAAGTCTACGTGAGTCATATGAAGAGCTTACATAACTATTTTCTTTTTGTTTCTTTGTTTCTCAGATCTGCATTCTTCTACATATTTGGCTTCATACTTAAGGTTTGCTTTTATGATTACAACATGGCAGCAGCTGTTTCTCATATTCCCTCACGAAAGAGCACAAAAGTGTCTGCTTTTTTCTTTTTTTTTATTTTTTTTTATTTATTTTTTTTTTATTATACTTTTGGGTTTTAGGGTACATGTGCACAATGTGCAGGTTTGTTACATATGTATCCATGTGCCATGTTGATTTCCTGCACCCATTAACTCGTCATTTAGCATTAGGTGTATCTCCTAATGCTGTCCCTCCCCCCTCCCCCCACCCCACAACAGTCCCCAGAGTGTGATGTTCCCCTTCCTGTGTCCATGAGTTCTCATTGTTCAATTCCCACCTATGAGTGAGAACATGCGGTGTTTGGTTTTTTGTCCTTGCGATAGTTTACTGAGAATGATGTTTTCCAGTTTCATCCATGTCCCTACAAAGGACACGAACTCATCATTTTTTATGGCTGCATAGTATTCCATGGTGTATATGTGCCACATTTTCTTAATCCAGTCTATCATTGTTAGACATTTGGGTTGGTTCCAACTCTTTGCTATTGTGAATAGTGCCGCAATAAACATACGTGTGCATGTGTCTTTATAGCAGCATGATTTATAGTCCTTTGGGTATATACCCAGTAATGGGATGGCTGGGTCAAATGGTATTTCTAGTTCTAGATCCCTGAGGAATCGCCACACTGACTTCCACAATGGTTGAACTAGTTTACAGTCCCACCAACAGTGTCAAAGTGTTCCTATTTCTCCACATCCTCTCCAGCACCTGTGGTTTCCTGATTTTTTAATGATGGCCATTCTAACTGGTGTGAGATGGTATCTCATTGTGGTTTTGATTTGCATTTCTCTGATGGCCAGTGATGATGAGCATTTCTCCATGTGTTTTTTGGCTGCATATATGTCTTCTTTTGAGAAGTGTCTGTTCATGTCCTTTGCCCACTTTTTGATGGGGTTCTTTGTTTTTTTCTTGTAAATTTGTTTGAGTTCATTGTAGATTCTGGATATTAGCCCTTTGTCAGATGAGTAGGTTGCAAAAATTTTCTCCCATTCTGTAGGTTGCCTGTTCACTCTGATGGTAGTTTCTTTTGCTGTGCAGAAGCTCTTTAGTGTAATGAGATCCCATTTGTCAATTTTGGCTTTTGTTGCCATTGCTTTTGGTGTTTTAGACATGAAGTCCTTGCCCACGCCTATGTCCTGAATGGTATTGCCTAGGTTTTCTTGTAGGATTTTAATGGTTTTAGGTCTAACATATAAGTCTTTAATCCATCTTGAATTAATTTTTGTGTAAGGTGTAAGGAAGGGATCCAGTTTCAGCTTTCTACATATGGCTAGCCAGTTTTCCCAGCACCATTTATTAAATAGGGAATCCTTTCCCCATTTCTTGTTTTTGTCAGGTTTGTCAAAGATCAGATAGTTGTAGCTATGCAGCATCATTTCTGAGGGCTCTGTTCTGTTCCATTGATCTATGTCTCTGTTGTGGTACCAGTACCATGCTGTTTTGGTTACTGTAGCCTTGTAGTATAGTTTAAAGTCAGGTAGCGTGATGCCTCCAGCTTTGTTCTTTTGGCTTAGGATTGACTTGGTGATGCGGGCTCTTTTTTGGTTCCATATGAACTTTAAAGTAGTTTTTTCCAATTCTGTGAAGAAAGTCATTGGTATGGCATTGAATCTATAAATTACCTTGGGCAGTATGGCCATTTTCACGATATTGATTCTTCCAACCCATGAGCATGGAATGTTCTTCCACTTGTTTGTATCCTCTTTTATTTCATTGAGCAGTGGTTTGTAGTTCTCCTTGAAGAGGTCCTTCACATCCCTTGTAAGTTGGATTCCTAGGTATTTTATTCTCTTTGAAGCAATTGTGAATGGGAGTTCACTCATGATTTGGCTCTCTGTTTGTCTGTGATTGGTGTACAAGAATGCTTGTGATTTTTGTACATTATTTTTGTATCCTGAGACTTTGCTGAAGTTGCTAATCAGCTTAAGGAGGTTTTGGGCTGAGACAATGGGGTTTTCTAGATGTACAATCATGTCATCTGCAAACAGGGACAATTTGACTTCCCCTTTTCCTAATTGAATACCCTTTATTTCCTTCTCCTGCCTGATTGTTCTGGCCAGAACTTCCAGCACTATGTTGAATAGGAGTGGTGAGAGAGGGCATCCCTGTCTTGTGCCAGTTTTCAGAGGGAATGCTTCCAGTTTTTGCCCATTCAGTATGATATTGGCTGTGGGTTTGTCATAGATAGCTCTTATTATTTTGAGATACGTCCCAACAACACCTAATTTATTGAGAGTTTTTAGCATGAAGGGTTGTTGAATTTCATCAAAGGCCTTTTCTGCATCTATTGAGATAATCATGTGGTTTTTGTCTTTGGTTCTGTTTATATGCTGGATTACATTTATTGATTTGCGTATGTTGAACCAGCCTTGCATCCCAGGGATGAAGCCCACTTGATCATGGTGGATAAGCTTTTTGATGTGCTGCTGGATTCGGTTTGCCAGTATTTTATTGAGGATTTTTGCGTCAATGTTCATCAAGGATATTGGTCTGAAATTCTCTTTTTTATGTCTCTGCCAGGTTTTGGTATCAGGACGATGCTGGCTTCATAAAATGTGTTAGGGAGGATTCCCTCTTTTTCTATCGATTGGAATAGTTTCAGAAGGAATGGTACCAGGTCCTCCTTGTACCTCTGGTAGAATTCAGCTGTGAATCCATCAGGTCCTGGACTCTTTTTGGTTGGTAAGCTATTGATTATTGCCACAATTTCAGAACCTGTTATTGGTCTATTCAGAGATTCAACTTCTTCCTGGTTTAGTCTTGGGAGGGTGTATTTGTCGAGGAATTTATCCATTTCTTCTAGATTTTCTAGTTTATTTGCATAGAGGTGTTTGTAGTATTCTCTGATGGTAGATTGTATTTCTGTGGGATCGGTGGTGATATCCCCTTTTTCGTTTTTTATTGCATCGATTTGATTCTTCTCTCTTTTCTTCTTTATTAGTCTTGCTAGCGGTCCATCAATTTTGTTGATCTTTTGAAAAAACCAGCTCCGGGATTCATTAATTTTTTGAAGGGTTTTTTGTGTCTCTATTTCCTTCAGTTCTGCTCTGATTTTAGTTATTTCTAGCCTTCTGCTAGCTTTTGAATGTGTTTGCTCTTGCGTTTCTAGTTCTTTTAATTGGGATGATAGGGTGTCAATTTTGGATATTTTCTGCTTTCTCTTGTAGGTGTTTAGTGCTATAAATTTCCCTCTACACACTGCTTTGAACGTGTCCCAGAGATTCTAGTAGGTTGTGTCTTTGTTCTCATTGGTTTCAAAGCACATCTTTATTTCTGCCTTCATTTCATTATGTACCCAATAGTCATTCAGGAGCAGGTTGTTCAGTTTCCATGTAGTTGAGCGGTTTTGAGTGAGTTTCTTAATCCTGAGTTCTAGTTTGATTGCTCTGTGGTCTGAGAGACAGTTTGTTATAATTTCTGTTCTTTTACATTCGCTGAGGAGAGCTTTACTTCCAACTATGTGGTCAATTTTGGAATAGGTGTGGTGTGGTGCTGAAAAAAATGTATATTCTGTTGACCTTGGGTGGAGAGTCCTGTAGATGTCTATTAGGTCCACTTTATGTAGAGCTGAGTTCAATTCCTGGATATCCTTTTTAACTTTCTGTCTCGTTGATCTGTCTAATGCTGACAGTGGGGTGTTAAAATCTCCCATTATTATTGTGTGGGAGTTTAAGTCCCTTTGTAGGTCACTGAGGACTTGCTTTATGAATCTGGGTGCTCCTGTGTTGGGTGCATATATATTTAGGATAGTTGGCTCTTCTTGTTGAATTGATCCCTTTACCATTATGTAATGGCCTTCTTTGTCTCTTTTGATCTTTGTTGGTTTAAAGTCCATTTTATCAGAGACTAGGATTGCAACCCCTGCCTTTTTTTGTTTTCCAGTTGCTTGATAGATCTTCCTCCATCCCTTTATTTTGAGTCTATGTGTGTCTCTGCACGTGAGATGGGTTTCCTGAATACAGCACACTGATGGGTCCTGACTCCTTATCCAGTTTGCCAGTCTGTGTCTTTTGATTGGAGCATTTAGCCCATTTACATTAAACGTTAATATTGTTATGTGTGAATCTGATCCTGTCATTATGATGTTAGTTGGTTATTTTGCTCGTTAGTT
>NW_022097632.1:0-27861 GCF_006542625.1 Nomascus leucogenys
AAATATTTTAAATTAAAAAGTTATTTAGAGAAAAATAATAGAACTCTCAATATCTCAAATAGCTTATGTTGACCCTTCCCTGAACTCTAAACATTAAACTTTATTAAGAGGAAAATAGTGCACATGTGGGACAAGCATGAGAAAGACAGGACTCAAGAGTACGGAGTAAACAGAGCAGGCTCATTGTTCAAGTTCAATGAGTGTAATTATCTGGTAGCCATTTGTAGTTCCCATAAAATACCCTTTTCCCCCGTATTTGTTGCTGCTAGTATTGAAAGACAGGTCTAATCTTTTCTGCTTTTAATCCCTTTGTCAACCATCAGCAGCTAGTGGAAAAAAAAGAAAAAAAAAGAAAAAGAAAACAGAATCACTTAGGTTTGGCCTTCATGTTATCCTGTCCCCAATTGCACTGAGAGGGGACAGATGGGTGACCAGCTGTCGTGACACAGGACCAGGGTCAAGGGGTCCCCGCACACAAAGCAGCGAACGCTGCTGGGTCCTCAAGCCGCCTCTGCCTCTGAACACAAAGCAGCAAGCGCTGCTGGGTCCTCCAGCTGCCTCTGCCTCTGAACAGCGCTCGCTGAGAGAGAGCTCTCTCAGGCAGCATACTCACGCTCACCAGGGAGGCTCTGAATGTTTTGTCTCAGGCCAGGATGTAAAGGCTCTGGTTCTCTGCACCAGTTAGGAAAATTTCACCATTGTTTGCTTCCATGCATGTCCTGTTCTCATTGTTCAATTCCCATCTATGAGTGAGAACATGCGGTGTTTGGTTTTCTGTCCTTGTGATAGTTTGCTCAGAATGATGGTTTCCAGCTTCATTCTTGTCCCTGCAAAGACAGAACTCATCATTTTTTATGGCTGTATAGTATTTCATGGTGTATATGTGCCACATTTCTTAATCCAGTCTGTCATGTTGGACATTTGGCTTGGTTCCAAGTCTTTGCTATTGTGAATAGTGCTGCAATAACATATGTGTGCATGTGTCTTTATAGTAGCATGATTTATAATCCTTTGGGTATATACCCAGTAATGGGATCACTGGGTCAAATGGCATTTCTAGTTCTAGATCCTTGAGGAATTGCCACACTGTCTTCCACTATGGTTGAACTGGTTTACACTCCCACCAACAGTGTAAAAACATTCCTATTTCTCCACATCCTCTCCAGCATCTGTTGTTTCCTGACTTTTTAATGATCGCCATTCTAACCGGTGTGAAGTGGTATCTCATTGTGGTTTTGATTTGCATTTCTCTGATGACCAGTGATGATGAGCATGTTTTCATGTGTCTATTGGCTGCATAAATGTCTTCTTTTGAGAAGTGTCTGTTCATATCCTTTGCCCACTTTTTGATGGGGTTGTTTGTTTTTTTCTTGTAAATTGTGTTAAGGTTCTTTTGGTAGGATTCCTGGCCATATTGTAGCGCCTTTGTTGTCAGATGGGTAGATTGCAAAAATTTTCTCCCATTCTGTAGGTCACCTGTTCACTCTGACGGTAGTTTCTTTTGCTGTGCAGAAGCTCTTTAGTTTAATTAGATCTCATTTGTGTATTTTGGCTTTTTGTTGCCATTGCTTTTGGTGTTTTAGTCATGAAGTCCTTGCACATGTCTATGTCCTGAATGGTATTGCCTAAGTTTTCTTCTAGGATTTTTATGGTTTTAGGTCTAACATTTAAGTCTTTAATCCATCTTGAATTAATTTTTGTATAAGTTGTAAGAAAGGGTTCCAGTTTCAGCTTTCTACATATGGCTAGCCAGTTCTCCCAGCACCATTTACTAAATAGGGAATCCTTTCCCCATTTCTTGTTTTTGTCAGATTTGTCAAAGATCAGATGGTTGTAGATGTGTGGTGTTATTTCTGAGGCCTCTGTTCTGTTCCATTGGTCTATGTCTCTCTTTTGGTACCAGCACCACGCTGTTTTGGTTGCTGTAGCCTTGTAGTATAGTTTGAAGTCAGGTAGCATGATGCCTCCAGCTTTGTTCTTTTTGCTTAGGATCGTCTTGGTGATGCAGGCTCTTTTTTGGTTCCATATGAACTTTAAAATAGTTTTTTTCCAATTCTGTGAAGAAAGTCATTGGTAGCTTGATGGGGATGGCATTGAATCTATACATTATCTTGGATAGTATGGCCATTTTCATGATATTGATTCTTCCTATCCATGAGCATGGAATGTTCTTCCATTTGTTTGTGTCCTCCTTTATTTCGTTGAACAGTGGTTTATAGTTCTCCTTGAAGAGGTCCTTCACATCCCTTGTAAGTTGAATTCCTAGGTATTTTATGGGAGAAACTTAGTTTTTAGTTTAACTTTGAAATAAAGATGATAACAGCCCTTTCCCAAAACAAGCCCCCTTCTTGCCTGGGGGCGAGACTCACTATGTAGGACTAACAAATTAGCCTCAAGATTAGAAATTATGGTTTAAGAGTCATGCAGCTAAACATGCAGCCAAACAAATTCAGAATGATTTGAGTAATCATAAAACTCTGGTCTCCTGTATAGCCGGCTCTGCATGAATTCGACTCTTTCTCTATTGCAATTCCTGTCTGGATAAATAGACTCTGGGCAGTGGGCAAGGAGAACCTGCTGGGTGGTTACAGGAGTACATAGCAACAATGTGTACCCTTTTCTTTACAACTCAAGACAATTTATCAATCCCACTTTACAAATTAGTTGAATACAGGACTCTCTTAACTGCTTATTCCAGTGGTTTTCAAAGTGTAGTCTCTGCACATTTATACACTGTTGGTGGGAATGCAAATGAGTCCAGCCGCTGTGGAAAGCAGTTTGAAGATTTCTCAGAGAACTAAAAATAGAACTACCATTCTACCCAGCAATTTTATTGCTGGGTATATACCAAAATGAAAATAACTCATTCTACCAAAAGACACCTGGACTCATATGTTTATTACAGCACTATTCACACTAGCAAAGACATGGAATCAACCCAGGTGCCCATCAATGGTCGATTGGATAAAGAAAATGTAGTACATATACACCATGGAGTACTATGCAGCCACAATGAGATCATGTCCTTTGGCGCAATATGGATGCAGCTGGAGGCCATTATCCTAAGTGAATTAACTCAGAAACAGAAAACCAAATACCAAACGTTCTCACTAATAAGTGGGAGCTAAACATTGGGTACACGTGGACACAAACACGGGAACAATCAACACTGGGGGGCCAGGCACAGTGGCTCACACCTGTAATCCCAGCACTTTGGGAGCCCAAGGCAGGCAGATCACTTGGAGTCAGGTGAGTGAGACCAGGCTGACCAACATGGTGAAACCCCATCTCTACTAAAAATATAAAAGTTAGCCGGGCATGGTGGCACACATCTGTAGTTCCAGCTACTCGGGAGGCTGAGACAGGAGAATTGCTTGAACCCGGAAGGCAGAAGTTATAGTGAGCCAAGATCGTACCACTGCACTCCAGCCTGGGCGACAGAGTGAGACTCCATCTCAAAAATAAATAAATAAATAAACAAACACTAGGGATTCCAAAAGTGGGGAGGGTGCCAGTGGGGCAAGGGTCTGAAAACAACCTATTGGGTACTACGTTCACTACTTGTGTGACAGGATCATTAGAAGACCAAACCTCAGCATCACGCAATACACACATATAACAAACCTGCGCATATACTCCCTGACTCTAAAATAAAACAAAACAAAAAACAAAACCAAAGTGTGGTCCCTGGACCAGTAACATCAGCAATATCTGGAAGCTTGCTAGAAATGCGAATTCTCTGCTGCACCAAGACCTCCTGAATGGAAGACTTTGGGGTGATGCCCAGAAATCTATATTTTAGCAAGCCTTCCAGATGACTCTATGTATGCTGAAGTTTTTACTATTTTGAGATTTTTGCTGATGTTTTTATAACAATATTGGTACTTTCAAATTCATATTATCAACACTCATATTTTCATATTCATATTTATAAAATGTTTCATCCTACACATGAGAAAACACACCTAAGATAAAGCGAGTGGCTTAAAATCACCCAGCTAGTGGGTGAGAAGCCAAAATCTTCCAGTCTGGGATGTTTTTCATTCCATTACATTGAAATGCAGAATTAATGTTTCCTTTACCTAGGCATTAAAGGAGAGAATAGGGTTAAGCTCACCCAGGGAAGGTCACCTGGCTGGCCAGAGAGGTGGTCCCCACCTTGGGAAATTTACGGTCGATAGTGGCTCCACAATCTTAGAGATCTATATTGTCTGGAATCCAGAAGGAGAATCTAACCCTTTCCCAAACAGAAGGATATTAACCAGGCCCAGGGCCATCAGTGCCAGCCTCTCTCAGCAGCTCATCCCCACTCGATGCCCAGAAAGCCAATTCATCATGGGAATTCTGCTTTTTCCTGCAAAAGTTCAGGAGAAAACGAGTGTGTGTGTGTGTGTGTGTCTGTGTGTGCACGCATTTAGTTACATTACTAAAATGTTAATCAAAATCAAGTTAAAAATGGCCTGATTGGTCCACCTGATAATTGGGCCATTTTGAGGAGCAGAGGAGAGAATGCAGAAAATGAGCTCTTTGTAAACTAAATAAAGGCAAGTAGCAGTATTATTATCATTTACGTGTAGACATTCAAGGTGTTTTAAGTTTTTTTGACTAAATTTTATATATAAAATTTTACTAGATTTATGGTACATACCTTTCCGAATTCAAGAAAGCTTTCAGCATTTGGTGTTCAGAGTTCAGATCTTTTAAACTGTCCTGGAGAATGAACTTGTTAACAGAAAGTTACATCCGCACACATTCACTATTGAATATGTGCTGTGGAGTGTCTACCAAGAAATCCTGTTGGTTTAGTCGTGGCTGCAACAGCATGGTCTCAGGATAAAGGGAGCCTCTGCAGAGCAAGGGTGCTCAGATCCAGAGTCCCCAACTCTGTTCTCTGTCACAGCTGTGGTTCTCCAAGAACTTGCATTGGGCAACTTCCTTCCCTTCCCAGTCTGGCAAGTCCTACCTGGGTTCATTTCTTCCTCATTCATGGTGTCCAGAGCACTTTGAGTATTTTGTGATGATGATGATTATTTTTCTTGTTCAGGGAAAATTTCCCTTTCTGCCCATAATACTATTATTTTTGGGCCACTTGTCTAGACACTGCCACTATTCCCACCCATTCCCTACCCACCCATTCCCTCTCCAGTCCCTGCACACTGAGGACATCCCGCTCTCCTGACACCAGCTTTCCTTGGTTAAGAGTCACACATTTGGGTTTTCATCTTCATTGCTTTTTTACTCTTCCCAAAGTCTTTTTTGAGTGCAGAAAGGTGTATAAAATTTAGAAGAGATCAATTGTCTACTTTTATTTTGAACCAACTAGTATTTAGTTTATGAAAGTTGGGAATTCAAAACTCCAGTTGTTTTTGAATCTTTAAAGTTCAGTTTACAAACTTTCTTTTTTTTTTTTTTTTTTTTGAGATGGAGTTTCACTCTTTTTGCCCAGGCTGGAGTGCAATGGCACGATCTCAGCTCACTGCAACCTCCATCTCCCAGGTTCAAGCGATTCTCCTGCCTCAACCTCCCGAGTAGCTGGGATTACAGGCATGCACCACCACAACTGGCTAATTTTCTATTTTTAGTAGAGAGGGGGTTTCTCCATATTGGTCAGGCTGGTCTTGAACTCTCCAGATCAGGTGATCCGCCTGCCTCGGCCTCCCAAAGTGCTGGGATTACAGGCGTGAGCCACCGCCCCCAGCCCACAAACTTTCTATTCTATTCTATTCTATTCTATTCTATTCTATTCTATTCTATTCTATTTAGCAGATTTTCACAATAATTTCTAAAGGGCCTGGAAATAATGTTGGTTCCATTTATAGACCTAGATAAATCCCATTTCATCCTGGTATATTACTCTAGTAAATAAGCATTTATACATTTTATAGTTTTTACTTTAATTTTGTTATCTTCCTTAACAAATAAAACTTTCCCTCATCCCAAATAACTATTATAAATATAAAAATATACTTTATAAAGAGAGCCTTAATTATCTTTGATATTCTAGTATAATGCCCAGACTTAGTATGATTTTATCTTAAGACCTGAAGTTTAAGTCAATGACTCAAACATACATTTTAAATGAACATTAAAATGTCACTTCAACAGGCCAAATCATTCCAAATACTTTGAAATGTTTGATTTGAGAAATTTGTCATGAGAAGCACACTAAATGCATATAGATTCCATTTTAATATAATGATGGCCAATGTTTATTGAACACCTTTTTTTGTGCCAGGCATTCTTCTACATTGTTATTATTATTATTATTTGAGACAGGGTCTCACTCTGTCACCCAGGCTGGAGTACAGTGGTGTGATCTTGGCTCACTGCAACCTCTACCTCCTGGATTTCAGGGATCCTCCTGCCTCAGCCTCCCGAGTAGCTGGCACTACAGGCACATGCCACCACACCCAGCAAATTTTTTGTATTTTTTTGTAGAGATGTTTCACCATGTTGTCCAGGTTGGTCTCAAACTTCTGGACTCAAGCAATCTGCCTGCTTTGGCCTCCCAAAGTGCTGAGATTATAGGCATAAATACATTTTTTTTTAATGAAAAATTTTTAAGGAAAATTTTAATGGTGGGATCTTGCTATGTTGCTCAGGCTGAGCTCAAAATCCTGGGCTCAATTGATCCTTCTACCTCAGTCCTATGAGTAGCTGAGACTACAGGTGCACACCACTACATCTGGCCTCTCGATTCTGTTTTAACACAAATAATATGCCAAGATCTTCAGGCTCTTAAAATTTTATTTGGTAATGCTACATTTTCCCAAGGTTCAAAGATGCTTCCCAATTTATGGAAGATAGTAGGTTCCTTCCCTGTTAATTCAGGTTACTTAAGACTGGGAGTCTTGTGAATGATCACAATGGGTTACATGGAGCCCCGTGTTACAGTTGTCATTTCATGGACTTTGAAATGTCATAAGGGTGGGCCTCTTTGGTCCCATAGCCCATTCCTCTGGCTTGATGTTTCAAACACATAGCTCCCCAGTTCTTCTCTTTATTCACAGAAATCTGCAGATTTTATCCAGGTTGATCACCTGATGGAACTTAATATTTTTTTTTTGTTTTGTAAGAGTTGTAAATATATTTTTCCTTGACTTCTTAAGACCATTGTACCATCTAAAGACAATTGATGGAATCTCAAGATATTTAAAAGTATAGTTTTTATTAAGTGGTAAAGATTTTTTTTCTTGATGTGATTCCGCATTCTTTCATGGTCTTAAGACCTTACAACTCTGATGAATATTTAAGATGATATTCAGTTGAATTTTGGATAGCTCACTTGGCTTTCTCTGACTTGCTGTTACCATTTATGAGGCCATTCTAACAACAGATACACATATGCAAACATTTATGCACAACGGAGAAAAAATTTGCGCTCACAGGCCTACTTTCCACTTTCTCTCCTCAAAAAGTATAACTTTGATTGGAATAGAAAGAGAAGAATTGAATCTTCTTTTATTCCCTTGTGGATTATGTTAGAGAGGTGAATCAATATTAAGAACTGTATGTAAGAAAAAGGAAATTCCAAAATTTGCAGTGGAGTATATTGGTATATTGGTAAGGGATAGCATAATTTTAGCTATTTCCAACTCATCTTTCTTTCAACATTCATTACCAAATATTTACTGAGCCCCTACTATGGGTCAAGTATGGTTCCAGGTGATTTGAGATATACAAGTGAACCAAATGAACAAAGACAGATGATAAACAATCACCATAATACAATAGTAATTTATGTCATATCCCAGAAGAGACAAAATGCTGTGGCAACAGGGAACAGTGGAGTAGGGTAGTGGGGGAAGAAGAAAGGCAGTGGTTACCATTTAAATAGGGAGGTCTGGGAAGGCCTCACCGAAATGGGATAATTTGAGCAAAGATTTGAAGGAAGTGAAGGGAATTAGCTATGCAGATATGTAGAGGAGAGGTTTCTAGGCAGAGAGGAGCTGCAGCCAAGGCATCATTGAGGGCAGCAGGAAGCCATTATGCCGGATCAGGGATGAGAAGGAGAGCTCTAATGGGGACAATTCAAGGAGGGCCTGGTGGCCTTTATGGGTGTTGGCTCTTCCTCAGAGGGAACTAGGGAACCATTGTAGGGTATTGGGCAGAGCAGTGACATGATCTGACTTATGTTTTCAGAGGGTCATGTGTTTGGAATAGACATTTGAGGGGCTACATGGAATCACAAAGAGTCTGACCTAGGTGAGGGAGAATGGCTTGAGCCAGTATGGAAGCAGAAGAAGGAGTGAGCAGTGGTTAGGTCCGAGGTAGCCTTTGAAGGTAGAGCCAAGAACATTTTTGACATTGGATGTGTGATATGGTGTGTTTTATTTCTAAAATAAACCTACAGTTTGGTGGAAATTTTCCAACCAGTCTATTGAAGGAATTTCCAGAACTAAGCCAGATTTTTCAGCTTTTGAATGAAAGGGTCAAATTGCAGTGCATGCAATTTTACACTTTACTCATTTACAACTTGTCATTTTATTCTTGGCTGTGAATGGCACAGACTTTATGATATGCCACCCAGAAAAGGTTTCAAAGACCCCAACAAAACCTACTCATATTCCACATTGAGATAATCATTTAAATTGAAGAGAAGCACATTCTTTGTGGTCTTTGGAAGCAGCTCAGCCCTTAATGATTGTGATGCAAACAGAGGCAACACAGTTTTCATTTGAACGTGTTATTCAGATACAGCAATGATAAAAAAGAATATTGGGCTGGAGGTAATTTTTAAGCTTTTTTTTTTTAATAAGAATAAGAAGGGTATCTGCTTACCATTTAAAGAGACTCAACTTGTTACAGAAATATACAATAGAGAAAGGGAGACTCTCCTGTAATCTTGCCCAAGAGTTTGTTGAAGATGCTGAAGGGAGAAAAGACAGCTGGGTTGGAATGTGTCTATCTGCAGACGTTTCGAAACCCCTCTGAAGTTTAATCATGGGACTTGTTGAGATTGCTCTGGCCACACACAGACTGTAATTAGTTTGAGCTTCGGCCTTGATTTGTTGGTCCAGGCTGATGCATTTCTGAGTGCCCAGGAGAAGCACAGCAACTCAGCCCCCGTGAGGTGAGGGATGCCTGGGAAGCCCCAGAAAGGTTCTGTTTGGTCCAGCGCAGGCAGCACAGTGAGGCTCGATCTGACTGATGCTGGCTCTTCTCAGGCCCACTGCCTCTCTGCCCCTGACTAGGAAGATTTGATGCCCTTCAAAATGTAGTCTATGGATCTGTTTTCTAGGCAATGAATGCCAAAGCCCTGTCCACTGATGTGACTGCAGAAGGTTAAATATGGATTTGGCAAGAATTACAAGCTGCCCACAAATGTTTTAGAGATGGTCTGAAATGAAGACATAGAGAAAGAGGCAGCTCAGTGGCGGGTTTTGTGGGCACGTGTGCATCTCCCGAGGCGAAAGTTATGTCCTTTGTGTTTAATTGGCTTTGCAGTATCCTGGATCTTCGTTATACAATACCCATACTTGAAAAATCAGTAAAAATGGGAGGAACACAGGCAATGTCAAAGACAAAAAAAAATTCTCTTTACACATGTCTTACACATTTTTCATATTATGCATGTATTAATCAGTCACCCTGTCATTCTCCCATTGCACTCAAGAAGGTAGAGTGTTGAGAGAGAGAGAAAGAATATAAAATCTTCTGTAGAAGGCAGACTTTTAACATATTGGGACAAAGAAAACAAGAATTTAGCAATATGTTACTAAGTGACAGATTTAGAAAGTTCTTTGTCATTTGATCTTCAGGCTTTTTTCTCCTCTTGCTTTTTATACAAAGCGTGGGTAATAAAAATAGTTCTGTTGGTTTTCATTTCGAGTCTGGTTTCATGTCTGTCTTTTATGTGGTGGTAGCTGTAGTATACTTGAATTCATAGAAAATACCTCAGGGAATGCTTACAATCTACTCTTGGGATATTTTCTAGATTTTTGTTTAATAAAATGTATGTACATATGGCCTGATTCAAATTAAAGTGGATTTTTGCTGAACATTTCAGCCTCGGAAAACCTAGGTATGAATCTTGACTGTAATATCTCCCAGCCATGTAACCAGTAATAATATTACATCGCCTCTCTCAGGTCACATTTTTTATGTGTAAAATGCTGATAATTGCATGTCACTCACATGACATTTCACAGGGTTGCTTGGTGTGTTACAAGAAAAATATATGAGGTAGTAAATTGCGAATGATAAAGCCCACTAAAGGCTAGTTATTAATATTGAAATATTTCTACTTTTATTTGAATATTACCATTAAGACAACCTGTTTGAGAAAAAGTCCTAAAACGGAGTTTAGAGCTCTCCTTGAGTAAAAGAGATATGGAAATGATGGGATGGTTCAGGCTTCTGGATTTAGGTATTAGCCCTGGAGACAAACTAAAAAGGGAGGGGAAATTTTTCTAAACAGGCTTGTGGATAAGTAGATACCTCAGAGACGTGTCTTTGATTTTTCAGGTTGCTGTAATTGATTTATTATGCCTGTGTGAAGTTTGTGTGCAAATGTGAAATTAACCCATAATTATATTCTAAAAGTGTGAATTATATAGGCAATTAAATGTTATGAGACTGAAAGGTGATGCTATCCCAGAGGTATGGTTTTGTAGGATCAGATTTCCATTGTGTGTGTTGGTTTCCAGAATTAAAAACAGCACCCTACTCCCTCACCAGCTCCACTGTAAAAGTAACATGGGTCTGCATGATTTAGAAAACTTTCTCTTCTGCTGGTTGTAGGGTGGGGCTTAAAAAGAAAATTGAAGCTCTGCCTGTCTCGATGATCATATCTAAAAGCATATGATGTGCCACCAGATACAGGAACAAGAAGTTCTACTGGTTTTTCTCTGGCTTTTTTAAGAGGGTGAGGTAGAGATAATATTTTTTCATCTTCTGTGCAGTTCTAAGGGCATCGTGGATTCTCAAAAATTACTAAACTACCCATGACAGTTTCAGATCTATGGCATGGAAAAGTCTCTGGATGGTTTAATAGATTTCACCAGTTATTTGCTTCCTGAATGAATATTCAGCTTTTGTCAAGTTCAGGAGAACAGAGCACTTTAAAAATCAGGAGAGTGAGAAAGCATATTTATTTTGTGGATGTATGACAATGACTGCAGATGTAGCAAGTAGAACCAAATCAAAAAGTCATTAAAAATGCTAGTTGATGCTCATTGATTTAATGTGTTGGAATATCCGAGAGTTCAAAAGTAGCTTCGAATAAGCTGCTTTGTGGTTGTAACCCAGATTCATCACTTACCAGATGGGAAACTTTGGGAGGTTGCTTAGTCCCTCTGAGCCTCAGTCTCCTCATGTGCAAAATGAGGGTAGAGCTATTGTGAGGTTTCCACAAATTATTACATTTAAGGTACCTGAAAGTGTACCTAGAACATCATGCTCACTCATTAATGCCAGCTATTATTTAAATATTTTAGCAAAATAATTTAAGCAAGGAAATCTCTTCATATACTGAAATTC
Organism: Nomascus leucogenys; assembly: GCF_006542625.1. Lineage (NCBI taxonomy): Eukaryota > Metazoa > Chordata > Mammalia > Primates > Hylobatidae > Nomascus > Nomascus leucogenys. The sequence continues at coordinate 11,482 of NW_022097632.1, forward strand.
CTTGTAAAGCTAGAATAAAATCAATGTGTTCAAATTCTTTGGTTAGCCTTTTTTTTTTGACAGTGCTTTATTCTGTCACCCAGGCTGGCGTGCAGTTGTGTGAGCTCACTGCAGCCTTGAACTACTGGGCTCAAGTGATCTTCCCACTTTAGTCTCCTGAGTAGCCGGGATTACAGGCACACACAACCATGCTTGGCTAATTTTTATTTTTTTATTTTTAGTAGAGATGAGGTCTTACTATGTCGCCCAGGCTGGTCTTGAGCTCCTGAGCTCAAAGAATCCTCCCATCTTGGCCTCCCAAAGTGCTGGGATTACAGGAGCCCCCGTGTCCAGCTGTCTGTTGGCATTTGTATTATGACATGTGGCGCAGTTGTCATGTTAATAGAATTGCTGAGAAAAAAGGGTATTGTGCTAAGTGAACCCAGACTTCATTTTTCCTGCATCCCAGCCCTCACTGTGATTTAAAGAGGGACACTGACATGTAACAATAAGAGAAAGTACTGATGTGTAACAACTGGGCTTGAAATGTTCCTTATACATAGCTCAAGATAGGCGTGCAGCAAATTCCCATTAGCCAATTCATTTTCAAAACAACCTCTGCTATTGCTATCCCAGTTTCATATACAACATATATGGCATCTGGCCAATAACCATATCCCAAGAATCTTTCTATCTACATGGAACTGATTCCTTCTCCATCCTATCAGACATACCGCTTTCTTTCATTTCTTTCTGTTTCCTCCTTTTCCTCTCACAGTTTTACCAAACTCTTTGTTTTCTTTAATTTTTTGTTCTTTTTCCGTGTCATGTCTGAAGTTTTCCAAAAAAAGCTGTAGACATCCTCTACTACCAATTAAGTGACAGAAACACAGAAATTAGGCTCTCCTTAGCAGAGTATGCTTTACTCAATAAAGGAAGGATAGCATAATTTGGCCCTTCTAAATGTTAAAGTCACTGTACATATCTTTTGTTTGAATTAATCATGGTTTCCAGTCATTGTTGAAGTGAGGGTTAACTTATTTATTTCTGTAATTAATTCTTCCTGCCCGCATATGAATACAGCAAATGGTAACTTGATCCAAGCCAGAGACTCCAAAAAAAGGAAGTAGTGGTGGGTTGTGCTTCTGTTGCTCTGGGGTTATACATTTCTTAGTGCTCTTTGGAAAAATAAATGGAGATACCAATAGGCATAATTATCACAAAGCGAAGGAGGGAAAGAACAATGAAACTGACATGAGAAGAATTGCGCATAGGTTGGCACTTCCGAGTGTGGAAGTGTTGCTGCCAGGGAGGAACAGAACATACCGCTTTGGGCTGAGCTCTAATCCTGCAGAACAGGAGACCTGGCGGGGAAGGGGAAGAAAACGTGGGTGTAGCACAAAAGAAGCAGAAAGAAAATGAAGCAGTTTCCAAGGAACAGGTGACTGGGGCTCACCTAGTTGTGAAAACAGATCAGCTTCTTTTCCGAGTTTTGTTTTACTATTGAATAAAGTACAGTGACTCCTTAGACACTGCCACAGAACCTTGTCATGATCAATTGTCTTTCTCCTTAGCTTGCAGTAATGGGATTGTATACTTCCTTCTCCAGCTAGACTGGCAGCCTATCCCCCATGTGCTATTCCTCAAGTTGTGCTATTGCACAGCCATATTTTCTTCTTTGTTCAAAGGGTGTGCATGAGGCCTTGGAGACTTCACTGTTTTGAGCTGAAGTCAGTCTCTCTTACTCTGGTCTCAAGTTTCAGTGGGTATCTGCCTGTGTTCCAGACACATTTTCCGGTTGTAATTTTTCTACTTTCTACAATGCTTAAAAGTCAATGGGAATTGATCAATATATAAGAAAAACTCAGAGTTGTCTCTGGAATACTTTCACACTTTGTGATGCCCTTCTTAGAATTAGGACATGGAGAACGTGTCTACCCTACCTCTTTAGGGCCCACACTAGGATATGTGGGACTCTGGGCAAGTATATTTTTTGTGGGTCTCTCATTTATACAAGCAATTCCTTTGAAAAATGCTTTGCAAAATTTTAAACATATACAAGGTTTAGTGATTGATCACTGAAGATTTAGAATTATGGGTAAAGAGGTACTGATGTATTTGTTTATTGTCCAGACTACTTGATAATTCTTTGTAGCATCCCGACTCCACCTCTTTCCTTCCGGATCCAGGAATCATCTCTTCCTATTAGTTATTGTCAAATGTGCTATTCCTGAGTAATTCATATCTCCCACTGTGAGAAAACGGTAACAATCTTATTATTCAAGACCTATAGCTTGTCAGAACCTGTCTGTGTTGAGACATTCTGACTCTTCTTGCCTCTAAAGTCCCCAGTGCTATTTGTTTCATGCTGGCTACATCATTACTCATGATGCTGTACCATCCATCCTGCTGCCTGTGAATACTGGCTTCCGATGGCTTTTTCAGAGGTTATGCCGGTGCTTCTTTGAAGGCGACCACAAATGCACAGAGTATGCAGGAAAATGTGCACGGTCATTTATTTTATGGTCATGTTAAATTTACCCTTGGGAACTTTATGGTATAAATATAGAACAACACATTTTCCAACTATGTCTTCTCTTGAACCCTTGAGGCTGTAATCACAGCACTCCTAAAATGTGATCTCTTTTCATGTTGACTGCACCCCTGGTTTCCTCACACTATTTCCAGTGATGGAGCAAGAAGAATGATCCCATTTATGCAAGGAATCCCTGACCCTTATCTGGCTCAGCTTAACCTGGGAGGGCACAGTCAGCACATCAACTGGAGGAAAGAATGAACATGGATTGGAAGAGCCTGCTGGTGTTGCAGAACAACAATCTGGAAAGCCCTTGGAGGAGGTGGGTGAAGCCACCCTCGAGCACTGTGATGCAGCCTGCAGAGGGATGGGGGATGGCCCTGGGTTTCAGCAGCAGGGGGTGCACAGCATAAATCTTGCCTGCCACCGTGGGTGCTGCAGAGCAGAAACAGCACCACAGTAGCAGCAAGGGGGATAGCTGAGGAGGCAGGGAACCTCACATGCAGCTCGAACCCAAGAGCTGGCTGATGGCTGTTGGGAGCCCAGAGTCCTGAACTCATCCTGTGACCAAGGGAGTGAGAATCATTCAAAATCAGGATGTCAGCACCATTCTGGCAGCCCAATCGCACACCATCCCATGACAGCAATCCTGTGCCAGTCAGCAGAATCAATCCACTCACTAGGCTGCTTTTCTGGAACTGGAGGTCAGCCCCAGCGCCCCAGGATGACCTTGCAGGCACGAGTTCTGGAGCTCTTTGGAATGTCAAGCCCACCCCATGCATAAGAAAGTGGGTTGGAAAGAACTCTAAAGGGGAGAAAGGAGGACTGGGTACAAGCAAATTCTCATCTGGGCTCAGGAAACCTGCCTAGACCACACTACCAGCTCCAGCCAGGCCCAGGAACCAGAGGGTTGGGGGTGGGGGTGGGGGTCTCAGAAACTATCATGAAAGACATTTTCATGGGCCCATGAATCATGAGGACTGAGGGAGGAGCCCAGCTCATCAGGGTCTAAAGTGAGCCCTGCTGTTTGTTTCTTTCTGCAACAAAAAGGAGTGGAAAGGATAAAACAGAGGGTAAGCATGGAAGAGATGAGGTCAAGTATGAACCGCTCTTGGAAGCCTGAGTCCTGATAAGGGCTGTCCACAGGTTGGCCCCTATTCAAGGGCTAAAAGTTTTCCATCAAATAATTTAACTACTATATAAACAGTCGCAGCAGCAGCAACAGCAGCAACAAACACTTTTATAATGAAGCTCTACCAATTCTGCACTGGAGGGAGAAAATGCAAGAAAGGACATTATTTGGTCAATGGACAAAACTAGAATATGATTGTTAGATTAGAAAAAATTATTGTATCGATGCAAATGTATGAAGTTGATAAGCCTATGGTTGTTGTTGTTGTAGAAAAGAATATCCCATAGGATACACTGAAGTATTTAGGGGTAAAAAACAATGTTCAGAAAAAAAGTATCTATTTATCTGTCTGTCTATCAATCATCTGTCAGCCTACCAATCTATTGATCTATTGATCATCTATCATCTATTGCAAATGACAAAGCAAATGGGAATAAACTGTTAACAGCAGCAAAATCTGGGTAAAGCTAAATGGATGGATGATCTTTGTACTATTTTTATTTTTGCCACTTTTTTGTAATGTTAAAAATTTTTTCCAAATAGAAAGTTAAAAAGGTTATCCCAACACAATGTATCATTTCGGATAAAATTAGTTATAACAATGTTTTCTTTCCTTCTCTTTCCTCATCTTCCCCTTCCCATCCCCCACCCCCTTTCCTTTCTTCCTCTTTCCATTTTCCCTTGGCATCATATAAATGAATACAGTTAGGAAGCTTCTGGCATACTGGCATATTCCACAGATTAAAATAATTTAAAAGTAAAGAGTTAAAGGGAGGTATTGGCTAGATCCAGGATGGGCAAGATGGCAACAGAGTTGCAAGCAGAGGCAAGAGGATCCAGAACTTGACTTTGTGCTTCTGTAGCTAATACAAAAGTTGTATAGAGAACTTGAGTAAAAGAATCACAATAGGCTGGGTGCAGTGGCTCACACCTATAATCCCAGCACTTTGGGAGGCCGAGCCGGGCGGATCATCTAGGTCAGGAGTTTGAGACCAGCCTGACTAATATGGTGAAACCTCATCTCTACTAAAAATACACAATTAGTCAGGCATGGTGGCATGCGGCCTCCCTTCCCCTTCCCCTTCCCTTCCTCCTCCCTTCCTTTCTCTTCCCTTTCTTTTTCTTTCTTTCCTTTCTGGCTCTATTGCCCAGGCTGGAGTACAGTGGTGCAGTCTCAGCTCTCCGCAACCTCTGCCTCCCGGTCTCAAGCAATTCTCCTGCCACAGCCTCCTGAGTAGCTGGGACTACAGGCACGCACCGTCATGCCTGAGTTCTTTGTGTGTGCGTTTTTAGTAGAGATGGGGTCTCACCATGTTGTCCAGGCTGGTCTCGAACTTGTGAGCTCAAGTGATCTGCCCACCTGGGCCTCCCAAAGTGCTGGGATTATAGGTGTGAGCCACTGGGCCAGCCTAGAATGTCCATATTTTTAATCTAATGGTTGCCAGAGGCATCACAGCATGCCATAGTGGTTAGTAATGTGGGCTCTGGGAAAAAAGAGTTTGAGTTTAAACTAAGCTTTTGCATTTCCCACCTGGGTGATCTTGGACAGATGGCTTCATTTTATCATGTCTCAGCTTCCTCACCTGTAAATGGCACCTGATAGGAATATCTTCACCCGAAGGTACCAGAAAGTATGACTTACAGTAGCTTAAACAAAGAGAAACCCAAAGAGCAGGTGCTGCTGATCAACAGTGTGAGAGAAATGAGGTTTTTTTTGTCTCTGCCATACTTTGTGTGCGATTCTACTTTTCATACAAAAAGAAGGGAAAAGAGACATGGGAGAATTTTAGCTGAGTCGGCCTTTTTATCAGAAAATCAAAGCTTTTCTCAAATTTCCAATAAGCAGAAACTCACTTATGGGCCTGATTTGTGTCTCCTGACCACCTTTGCTTGAATTTGGGAGAGAAAGTAGATTATAGATAGGGCTTAAGTCAGACAATCAAAAGTGTGGGTTGTAGTGTGTTACAGGATTCTGAATATTAAATGAGCTAACAGCTGTAATGTTCTTAGAAAAATTCACAAGTGCTAAATTGTTAGCTTGTTATCATTATTGGTAATACTAATAGAAGTAGAATTTTTATGTACATATTGAAAATATCATCAGAAATAATTTTGATAAGACCTGTGGAAACAGGGGAAAAAGGATGAAGTCAACAGCTCCCTCCTTAGTTTCACCCTTGGAGAAGGCTTAGAAGGAAGTGAAGCATTGATATGTAAACCACCTACATGCTTGCAAACACCTGTGATTGACCCTCTCTGTAGGCCAGGTAGGACCTTGGGACCTGCTACTATAGAGAAGGGCTTGTAGATTTCAAAGAGGATGCTGGGATCCCAGAGTAGCACAAGTGGCTGCACTTAATCACTTATTTTGATTGTAATAATATATGTGGTCATCAGTTTCTCCCTTATTTTCCATGTGGATGGGCTATATTTATTTTGTTGCGGTTGGCTCAAAGTAGACACAACAATCTTTGCCTTGAACATTTTTCAGTGAGCCATGTTACCCCTCCTGGAAGTGGGGGTGCTTTGTCTCTCCACTGGGGCTCCATGTACACAAGCACACCCACATTTTATTGGTGGCTCTTTTCCAAGTTGCTAGCTTGGCGCTTTTCAAAATGTGCTGAATGGCTGTTTGGAACTTGTCTCTGCTGACTCCACTGGGCTCGGTTTCAAATCTTTCCTAATCCACTAATGAACCTTTATTAAAGTGGGAGAGAGAGGTTAAATCAGTCTTTGGACGCATTATTAAAATAAAGTAGGAGAAGTGAAATGATCAAAAGAGAACAATAACAAGGGAAAGCTCAGTCTCTCCACCACTCTCTATTCAGTTCTTTAAAGCTGATATTTTGGGGGAAGAAATTTCAATATTATTAGATTAGTTTTCAGTAGTCTTTAATTTTGTTTTATTTTAACTTTTGTTTTATTTTTCAGGGAAGAGACTGTCATTCACCAGCAAACCCCTGCCACCTCACTTTTTCTTTTTTGTAATTGGAAGTTCAGGTTGAACTGCTCTGTGGTTATTCACCCACTTCTGCTGGTCAAAGGCCCATGAGGATTTAAATGACTAAATAGGCCATAAAATGTCAACCTTTTAGAAGTCTAAAAAGTGTCTGCTGGATCAAACAGTCATCACGAACCACCCTTAGATTCCTCTGCCACCCACTTTGCTTCCTGTGTCTGGGACACCCTGAGTCCACAGTGACTGAGTCCACAGTGCCAAACTATAAAGAAACCACCATGTACCTTTTCAAAAATGTCCACTCGTCGTTAAAGTCATGAATCAAGGAAGAGATGGCTTCCAGATATGCAACTGGACTTCCGACAGCCATCATCCTCTAAAATCTCCCTGTGTTTTGACTGAAGTTATCCACCCACTTCTGCTGGTTCCTGGCTCACATAAACATTGAGCAAGTAACTTTCCATTAGACCCAGAGGATAGACTAGGATAGACTTCTGAATGTCTGAAAATTCCTGGTCCCCAACAAAGCTGTGTCCTGCTCAATAATTTATTTCATAAGAAGCAGTTATAATAAGTCTAGTCATTAAATCAAAAGAGAAAAACCTTAATTAAGTATAATATTGCTTGGTACTTGTTTTTGTCCGTTCCATTTCTTCATTAACTTTTTGATTGGGAAAATAAAGATCATTACACAAATCTATTCTCAAATTTAGCCATGGATGATTTGATTTCTCTTTCTGTCTCTTCTCTGTCTGTGCATACACACACACACACACACACACACACACACACACTCAGAGAACAGAGTTGTCTCTCTCTCTCTCTATATATATATATATAGAGAGAGAGAGCATATATATGTGTGTATATATATATATATACGTATATGTGTGTATGTGTATATATATATATATATATAGAGAGAGAGAGAGAGAGAGAGAGAGAAAGAGACAGAGAGAGAGAAAGATGCTCCTCAACTTATGATGTGTTATGTTCTGATAAACCCAAGGTAAGCTGAAAATATTCCAAGTCAAAAATGCATTGAATACACCTAACCTTTCGAAAACCATAGCTTAGCCTAGTCCACTGTAAATGTGCTTAGACACTTAACATGTAAATGTGGAATACTTACATCGGTCTACAGTTGGACAAAATCATCTATCACAAAGTCTATTTCATAATAAAGTGTTGAATATTTCATTTAGTTTATTGAATTCTGTACTGAAAATGAAAAACAGAATGGTTGTACGGCTACTCGAAGTACAGATTCTACTGAATGTGTTTCACTTTCACACCATTGTAAAGTTGAAACCATCATAAGTTAGGGACCATTTGTGTATATACCTATATGAGATATATGTAAGTAAGATATATATGTAAACAACATATATGTAAATGAGATATATAAAAACATATAAATAACACATAGATCTCCTTGTGGAATCCTACTGTGTACAAGACATAATTTTTTATGCTGGGATTCAGCAGTGAAGAAAAGGGAAGAAAGCTCTTGGCTTCACAGAGCTCACACTCTGGTGAGGGAGACAACAAATATACAGAATATAAGAAGGCGAGGGCTGGGCACAGAGGCTTATGCCTGTAATCCCAACACTTTGGAAAGCCTAAGTGGAGGGATTACTTGAGGTCAGGAGTTCAAGACCAGCCTGGCCAACATGGTGAAACCTTGTCTCTACTAAAAATACAAAAATTAGCCAGGTGTGGTGGTACATGCCTGTAATCTCAGCTACTTGGGAGGCTGAGGCATGAGAATCACTTGAAATCAGGAGGTGAAACCTGCAGAGAGCCGAGATCGCTCCACTGCATTCCAGCCTGGGTGACTGAACGAGACTCCATCTCAAAGAAAAAAAAAAAAGAACGGGGTAAGTACCGTATGCAAAAGCAGAGCCAGGTGGGAGACAAGAGTCTTGAAGAGTTGTCATTTACCCATTTAGATGATATGGTCAGAGGGGCCTCCTGAAAAGGTAATGACTGAGCACAGACTTACGGGAGGAGAGAGAACAGGGTGAGAAGATCTCTGGGGGAGGAGTAGAAAGTGCAAAGACACAGAGGCAGCAATAAGCCCCATCCGGTTGGGACAGAGTGAAAAAGGGGTTCAGCTGGAGGGGCCTGAGAGGTGAGGGTGGCAGGGCGGGTGGAGGTGTAAGCTCGGCAGATGGTGGACACCCTGGAGGCCATTGTGAGGCTCTGGTTCTCCCTCTGTGTGATTTCAAGATCCATTGCATGGTTGCAGCTGAGAAGTGAACAAGCCTTATGACCTGGTTTCTCTTGAAGAGGATCATTCTGGTAGGTGCCTTGAGAAAAACATAGGAGGGACTGGGAGGTTGTAGAAAGTCCTATTTGTAAGGGTTTGCGATCTGAGTATATGCCCACTGAGCCGTGAACTTATTACCGTCTTGAGTTCTGTATTCTAGTTGGAACTCTTCTGCTAACTGCTGGAGGGTATTGGCGCAATCACTTAATGTTTTATTCAGAAGGGAAATAGAAGTGAACACTTAGTATTTAAGTTTGAGCCAATTTCTTCTTAATCCCTGTGATCTGTAGCCTGCTAGGATCCTCAAGTTTGTTTTTCTTTTTTTCCAACACCAGAGTATGTGCCTTTGCTTGACCCACCTCTGTCCTCATAGTTTCTTTACTAACAGCTCTGACTTCCCTTCCCAACCTCTCTTAGCATATGCAGAAGACGAGAACAGTGGACAATGGCTTTGCTAAGCCCTGAATTGTTCCGAAGTTCGAAGGTGTAACTCATGAGCTATCTCTTTTACGAAAACAGTCAAAACTGGATGTTAGAAATATTTTGGAGGTTAAAGGAAGAGCGACTTGAACCTCCCTACCACTGAACTGTTTAATATTCTAGAATTTATGTTACACAGTAAAAGATAGACAACTCTGTCTGCAGTTCTGGGACTGGGATATGCCTGTGCATACACGCATCTGCTCTGTTTTGGTTTCACTTCACTTTAGTTATTTGATTTGGTGTCTGCAAAGCCCTGTGTGCACATTTTTATGAGCCTTGGGACAATTTACTGCCAAGCTTGCTTGAACTCTAAAATATGCCTCCAGTTTCGGAAAACCACAAATTATTTACCAAGGAGGCAAGGAAATGGAGGTCATTGGGCTCATTTCTTACATAATTTTCAACTTCCTTTCTGAGGCCTGACATCTCCCGGCAGTCACAGTGATGTCTTCTTTAGATAGATTCAATAATGGGGAAGAACAGATGAAAAGTGGCGAAAGTTGCTAACTGTTAGGTTCCTCTGCTTGCTTTTCACGCTGTGTGCCAGGAATCAAAGCTGGAGGAGTGGAAGGTAGATATAAAGTCACCCCGTTTCCTAGGTTATCGTGTTTATAAAGCATTAAATAGGAAATGCTAAAAAAAAAACTCTTTACTGTGTGGGAAACAAAGTTATTTAAGGTATGGAAACAACAGTTTTAAGCTAAAACAATAGAATAAATGATCACTAAAATGAAAGTACAGAACAGGTATAGAAAGTCAATCTTTGAAACATCAGCTGTCGTCAGTTTCTTTCAAGATAATTCAAGGGTGACTAACATAGAACTAGCAAATACATTCAACATACAAGAGAAAAAGAGTGAGGATAAAAGGGGGCAATAAAATAAATAGGGGAATAAGTGATGACCATAGATCAAATGGAAAGGATAAGGAAGGAGGAAAAGATATCTCCTATGTGTCTAGCTTGGAAAGATAATGACTCAATTGAGTGAATAGGGGAGACACATTGAGGGTTTGAAAGCCAGGAACTCAGGAATTTTTATTTATTTTTAATTTTATTTTTGAGACGGAGTGTAGGTCTGTCGCCAGGCTGGAGTTCAGTGGCCTGATCTCGCCTCACTGCAACCTCTGCCTCCCGGGTACAAGCGATTCTCCTGCCTCAGCCTCCTGAGTAGCTGGGATTACAGGCCTGCTCCCCCACATCCAGCTAAGTTTTGTATTTTTAGTAGAGATGGGATTTCACCTTGTTGGCCAGGATGATCTCGGTCTCCTGACTTCGTGACCCACCCACCTCGGCCTCCCAAAGTGCTGGAATTACAGGCATGAGCCACTGCGCCCAGCTCGACCTCAGGAATTTTTAAAGACATGGCAACATTCTTGCTGTATGGGTTTACTTATGACAGATGGGTACATAGGTCTGTCCAAAGAGGCTGGGACACTTTGTTATGTTTGAGGAATTTTTTTCTGCTGAATTCTCTTTTCCCTTTCTTCCAAGGAGGCAGGGTAAGGAGAGGTACCAGGTGCTGGTGGATTGTTTACATTGGAGATTCCCACCTTATGGAGGAAATAGCTGGTAGAGTCAGCAGAGACCTCTTCTGGTGGGCCTCAGAGTTGTGAGTTGAGCACTTGGAGCAGGGAAACATTGGATGTTTTCATGACGTCAGTAGGATTTAATTCAATCAATGAATAGGACCCAGAAATAAATTAGCTGAGACAGTGTGGGAAGAGGGGCAGAATCCCAACTGTGCTTAGTTATAATTTGAGATGTAGAATAAAGAGTGCTCCAGGAAGCACGGCTCCAGGCAAATGATGAGTTTTTGAATCCCTTCATGTTTATGATTTCATTTTTTTCCCTTTATGCTTATGATTTTAATTATCTCTGTTTCCCAAAGTGATTAGCAGAAACAGTTTAAGATGAAATGAATATATGTGCTGGAAGGGGAGGCAAAAGTAGGGTGACATCCCATTTCATAGTCAGGCTTGTGGGTGGGGAGGGGATGGTGCAAGTGAAGAGAGAGAGGGCTTGGTAGTTTCTGAGAGGAGGAAGAAGAAGAGGAACACAAGCTTAGTTCCTGAGGAAAGAAATGGATGGGAATCCAGGCTGATTCCACTCGCATCTGCAACACTTCAGACAAATCCAGAAGCTGGCAGCTAAAATGAATGTTTATTTCTCAATGGAATGAAAAAAGAACTGAGATGGAGCTGAAGATATTGTACTGTCTGAAATGATTTACCTTATGGGCATTCAGGCTAATGAATGAGTTTATTTCCACATCCACGTGTGATCTATGTGAAGTTCATTTCATATCTGCAATGCTCTCTGTAAGAAATGTAGTCTAATGCCTGGCACTGTTAAGGGCTCGATAAACGCTGGTTTCTTACTTCTGATTCTACCCACAATTATACCTGATTCTCTCTTATTCTGGTATGTGAGCAATCTCAGTCAAGCTTTCTGCAGTGTATATCTGTGCTTTCTAAAGTCAACATACAAAGTAAGAGTTAAGACCGGGTGCGGTGGCAGCACTTTGGGAGGCCAAGGCGGGTGGATCACCTGAGGTCAGGAGTTTGAGACCAGCCTGACCAACATGGTGAAACCCCATCTCTACTAAAAATACAAAAATTAGCTGGGCATGGTGGCACATGCCTGTAATCCCAGCTACTCAGGAGGCTGAAGCACGAGAATCGCTTGAACCCAGGAGGCAGAGGTTGCAGTAAGCCAAGATGGCACCATTGTACTCTAGCCTGGACAACAACAGGGAAACTTCGTCTCAAAAACAAAAAACAAAACAAAACAAAGTAAGAGTTAAGATGTAAAGTTCTAAACTCTACTTCTTTTGAATTATTTTCTCAATGTTCCAATTAACTCATACTAGTCAGGCATAAAGTTTCTCCTTAAAATTGGTTTTATTTATCTCAGTTATGAGACAGTTAGAAACAAATGGTTTCTATTTGTTTTGAAAAGCAGCTACAACCTTCAAATGATAAACACAATTTATCCATCTTTCATCTGTTCCTTGTTTTGACTTTGTTGAAATGAATTTCCTTTTTAAACTAGCGATATTCAAATAATTTGTGAAATATTTTATTTGGGTTTAAAATAAGGACTGTGGCACATTGCTAGCCCCTTAGAAACAGCAAGTCTTTCATCTTCAGCAGTTTAGTTGTAAAATGCCTAGTTGTGGTTTTCTTTATAGCTATCCTGAGTTGGCTAAGATTCTTGAATGTGAAGATTGCTAGCTTTAAGAGTTTTGGGAGATTCTTGACTGTGTTTTCTTTACATATTTGTCTTGCCCTATTCTTCCTTTTTTCTTTAGTAACTCCAATAATAGGAATAAAGGGGTTTGCACTATGACTCGCATGTAACTGATATGTGTATTCTTTTGTATTCTCTGTGCTCTAGTCAAATATTTCATGTTGATCTGTCTTTGGGATCACTGAGCCAATCTTCAGCTATACTGTTCAACTCATCCAATGAGGTCTTCATTTCAAGTACTGTATTTTTCAGTCTTAGAATGATTACTTTTTATAGATTTTGATTCAGTGATTAAACCCCACATCTTTTCGTCACTTTCGTTCATATTGTCTTTCAATCTTTTTAATATATTGATCATTGTATCAAAATGTAATTTTAAATGCTAAATAAAATATCATTTTCTTTCTTTGCATCTGCTTATATTGTTTGTATGTTTCACCTGGTAATTGATCGCAATCTCTTGCCTTTTTATGTTAGTAATATGTGACTGTATGCCAGATATTGTGGACAAAGCACATGTCAAAGCTCTGTATGATGCTACTTCGACCAGATAGGAATCTGTGCTTTCTCTGTGGGGCAGATAAGGTGAGGAGATCATCACCCCAATCCAAGAGGCTGAGCTAGATCCAGACTGGGTTGACATTTTAGTAAGATCCCCTCCACTTCTAGTTATGTTTTTATTCCTCAGGCCTGTCTCTTCCACACTGTTGATTGACAGCTCTGAAAGACAGTGGAAGTTTCAGGCTGTTTAGTATCCTGCCATATGCTCCATCCAAATTTGATGAGCATCTTGGGGAGACCAGCCACGTTCTGAGCAGACTCCTTTCCTCCAGTGGAAGTTTTCCTCCCAATTATTATGGGACTTCTGAAGATTTTAACTTACTTTGCAGAAACTCCTAACCTTTTACTCAGTCTCAATTTAGCAAGGGTGCTATGAGGAAAATTGGCAAGGCATTTGGGGATACTTTTGTTTCCAAATTGTTGTGGTTGCTTCTATGAATGCCACAAGCTTTGCTGGCTTCTCTTTCCTTCCTACAGTGCTTCTGCATGAACCAGATCTGATCTGTGTTTCAAATCAGCAGACATCCCAAGAAAGAAAATAGCCTGTGAAAGGTAGCTAATCTTGGCAAAACACTCTGCTCTCTGGAATTTTTGTTCTTTTAATTCTTTTTGTTTCCATAATTCACTGATCTCTTTAAATGGATTTTTTTTTGCAATTAATTTATCTTTTTTAGTTAGTCTAACAGGATTGTATTCTCCTGCAACCAAAGGCATTCTATTCATAACCACAAGTCCCCTTAGGGTCAACTTTTAAGAAGCCTTGGGCAGCTATATCCTTCCAACCTAACAGTCCATAAGATCTTCCCCTATTTTTCCAGAAGCTTCAGATGAGACTATCACAAAGAAAAGTATGGACATATGTGACAAATAGAGATTACAAATTAAATTCCTACTGTCCCACATGAAAAACTTGACTGTCCTTTTTTTTCTGTGTGTCCAGAGATACAGGGAGTCCACGGAGCCTCCCCTGCAAGCATCAGTACAGAAGTCGATGATAATCTGGATGCAAGCCCAGGTGTGTGGAGTCCACTGACTCAGAGGACCTGCATCTAAGGAACTGGCTGTCCTTATCCTTAAGAATGATGACTGTGTTTCCAATTCCAGTAGACCCTTTGATGTGTTCTGAATACATATTCCTTTTGGAATTGAACTTCTAGTGCCCTTAACTTTGGCCCACTCTGGTTTTCCATCTGTTTTTTTTTTTTAATAATTTTTTTTGTAAAGATAAGGTCTTGCTTTGTTGCCCAGGCTGGTCTTGAATTCCTGGACTCAAGCAACCCACCTGCCTTGGCCTCCCAAAGTGCTGGGATTATAGGTGTGAATCATTGTATCCGACCGCTCTCTGGTTTTTCTAACATCATGTTATCCCAGCTCTGTTCTTTATGTAAATTTCCCGGATCACATGGTTGTATCTTGGCATTTCAAAATCCTTGACAGACTTTGTTTTGTTTGAATTTTACAATGAACTTACATGACTAGGCACGGTACCCAGTTCAGTTTTATAGACAAGGATTCTGTAGGTCAAGAAGTGAAACACAACCAATAACAGCAGGTGACAGGATTTAAACCTGGGTCACTTTACTTATTTTTTTCTACTCTATCATTATGTGAATCTATCCTACCTCTGCAATGACAGATGGCCCTAGAGCAAGAACACTTCCTTACATCTGGTATACAGTCAAAAAGTAAAAATTCCACACAAATAAATATGGAAAGAATTTTTACCTGCTCCTATAGCTTCCTTTCAGGGACCTGGCACCCACAAAGGTTGGGTAACAGAAAGAGGACTTATGTAACTTAACTCAAAGCAGAGAAAGTTACAGAGACTGTCTTAGCATAATATAGCATGGAGTGGTCATGTTTGGATATGCAAAAAGTCTGATGGCCTTGAACATGGCTTGACCCTGAATCACACTAGTGGGGCAAGTTGCCTGGGGCAAAGCAAACTTATTGGACCCAAAGCTCTCATTCGAGAATTTTGTTGCCTAAAAATTATAAAATATCAGCAATTTCATATGGTTCGGCCTAATATTTTATCACTCTTCCTTTTTCTATTCTAAAACAATAATTTTTAATAATGTAAGCTATACACATACATGCTTTAAACATACAACACCCTGACTATATAGTGGATATTTCAAGAAGTAAATGTTCAGCATGTCTTCACCCCCACTTGAAGACATAATATGTGTATTAGGCTGTTCTTGCATTGCTATAAAGAAATACCTGAGACTGTGTAATTTATAAGAAAAGAAGTTTAATTGGCTCACGGTTCTGCAGGCTGTACAGGAAACATATTGGGTCTACTTCTGTGGAGGCTTCAGGGAACTTTGACTCATGGTGGAAGGTGAAATGGGAGCAGGCACCTCATGTGACTGAAGCAGGAGCAAGAAAGAGCGAGTGAGGTGCCTCCCACTCTTAAACAACCAGAACTCTCTCGAGAGAATTCACTCGCTGTCTTGCGGACAGCACCAAAGGGATGGTCCTAAACCATTCATGAGAAATCCTCCTCCATGATCCAATCACCTCACACCAGGCCCTACCCCCCACACTGGGATTACAATTCAACATGAGATTTGGGCCTGGACACAGATCCAAACTCTATCAAATATTAAGCCAGACACTTGCAGCTATATGAAGAATACCCTGGTTAGCCCAGCTACAAATGGAGATGTTATTGGTAAGGAGGGGGCCAGGGAAGTGCTGGGAGGAGAAAGGCAGGTCTCTGGCGGAGGGCTCCACCCTGGTGCCTGTGCCCACAGACCTAGGTAAGGGCAGGCACTCCTGCCTTTGCGCCCAAATGTTGCATTTCCCAAGACCACCCTGGCCCGCCACACCCCCATCCTGTGCCTAGAAAAACCCCGAAACCCTAGTGGGCACTCACACAAGTGGCTGGACATCCAGAGGACGTCAAGAATAGCACGCCGACAGGCCGACCCTGGCAGGCCATCGACTGGCGGAAGGACATGGAGTTTGGCTGGGCAGTCGGAGGAGAGCCAGGCCGCTAGGTGGCCTGATTCCAGGAAAATACACCTTCCCACTCCATCTCCCTTCTGCCTCCCCTGTCTGCTGACAGCTGCTTCCACTCAATAAAACCTAGAACTCAGGGTGGAGCCAAGATGGCCGAATAGGAACAGCTCCGGTCTCCAGCTCCCAGCCCCAGCGACACAGAAATGGGTGATTTCTGCATTTCTGCTTGAGGTACTGG
>NW_022097633.1:0-33587 GCF_006542625.1 Nomascus leucogenys
AAGGAATATCTTCAATAAAAACTACACAGAAGCATTCTGTGAAACTTCTTTCTGTTCTGTGCATTCAAGTAACAGAGTTGAAGCTGACTTTTGATTGAGCAGTTCTGAGTCACTCTTTCTGTAGAAACTGCAAGTTGACATTCAGCGCTAAAGGCCTATAGTGGAAAAGTAAACTCTTCAATAAAAACTACAAGAAGCATTCTGTGAAACTTCTTTCTGTTCTGTGCATTCAACTAACAGAGTTGAAGCTTACTTTTGATGAGCAGTTCTGAAACACTTTTCTGTAGAAACTGCAAGTGCATTCTGCGCTAAAGGCCTATAGTGGAAAAAGTAACATCTTCAATAAAAACTACACAGAAGCATTCTGTGAAACTTCTTTCTGTTCTGTGCATTCAACTAACAGAGTTGAACCTTACTTTTGATTGAGAGTTCTGAAACACTTTCTGTAGAAACTGCAAGTGCATTCTGCGTAAGGGGCCTATAGTGAAAAAGGATATCTTCAAATAAAAACTACACAGAAGCATTCTGTGAAACTTCTTTCTGTTCTGTGCATTCAACTAACAGAGTTGAACTTACTTTTGATTGAGCAGTTCTGAAACACTCTTTCTGTAGAAACTGCAAGTGACATTCTGAGCGCTAAGGGTCCTATAGTGGAGAAAGGGATATCTTCAAATAAAAACTACACAGAATCATTCTGTGAAACTTCTTCTGTTCTGTGCATTCAACTAACAGAGTTGAAGCTTACTTTATTGAGCAGTTCTGAAACACTCTTTCTGTAGAAACTGCAAGTTGACATTCTAGCTAAGGGCCTATAGTGGAGAAAGGATATCTTCAAATAAAAACTACACAGAAGCATTCTGTGAAACTTCTTTGCTCTGCATTCAACTAACAGAGTTGAAGCTTACTTTTGATTGAGCAGTTCTGAAACACTCTTTTGTAGAAACTGCAAGTTGACATTCCTAGCGCTACAGGGCCTAAGTGGAAAAGGATTATGTTCAAATAAATCTACACAGAAGCATTCTGTGAAACTTCTTTCTGTTCTGTGCATTCAACTAACAGAGCTGAAGCTTACATTTGATTGAGCAGTTCTGAAACACTCTTTCTGAGAAACTCCAAGTGCACTTTCTGAAAGCTAAGGTTCTATAGAGGAAAAAGGGATATCTTCAAATAAAAATTACACAGAAGCGTTCTGTGAAACTTCTTTCTGTTCCGTTCATTCAACTAACAGAGTTGAAGCTTGCTTTTGATTGTGTAGTTCTGAAACACTCTTTCTGTAGAAAGTGCAAGTGGACATTCAGAGCTGAGAGGCCTGTAGGGGAAAAGGAATATCTTCAAATAAAAACTACACAGAAGCATTCTGTGAAACTTCTTTCTGTTCTGTGCATTCAGCTAACAGAGTTGAAGCAAACTATTGATTGAGCAGTTCTGTAACACTCTTTCTGTAGAAACTGCAAGTGGACATCTTGAAAGCTAAGGGGTCAATAGTGGAAAAAGGAATATCTTCAAATAAAAACACACAGAAGCATTTTGTGAAACTCCGTTCTTTTCTGTGCATTCAAGTAACAGAGTTGAAGCTTACTTTTGATTGAGCAGTTCTGAACACGCTTTCTGTAGAAACTGCATGTTGACATTTCGAGTGCCAAAGGGCCTATAGTGGAATACGGGATATCTTCAATAAAAACTACACAGAAGCATTCTGTGAAACTTCTTTCTGTTCTCTGCATTCAACTAAAAGAGTTGAAGCTTACTTTTGATTCAGCAGTTCTGAAACACACTTTCTGTAGAAACTGCAAGTGGACATTCGCAGCGCTAAGGGGTCAATAGGGGAAAAGGAATATCTTCAAATAAAAACTACACAGAAGCATTTTGTGAAACTCGTTTCTGTTCTGTGCATTCAAGTAACAGAGTTGAAGCTTAGTTTTCATTGAGCAGTTCTGAAACTCTCTTTCTGTAGAAAGTGCATGTTGACATTTCGAGCGCCAAAGGGCCTATAGTGGAATAAGGTATAACTCCGAATAAAAACTACACAGAAGCATTCTGTGAAACTTCTTTCTGTTCTGTGCATTCAACTAACAGAGTTGCAGCTTACTTTTGACTGAGCAGTTCTGAAACACTCTTTCTGTAGAAACTGCAAGTGGACATTCTGAACGCTAAAGGGCCTATAGTGGAAAAGGAATATCTTCGAATAAAAACTACACAGAAGCATTCTGTGAAACTTCTTTCTGTTCTGTGCATTCAAGTAACAGAGTTGAAGCTGACTTTTGATTGAGGAGTTCTGAGTCACTCTTTCTGTAGAAACTGCAAGTTGACATTCATAGCGCTAAAGGCCTATAGTGGAAAAGTAATATCTTCAATTAAAAACTACAAAGAAGCATTCTGTGAAACTTCTTTCTGTTCTGTGCATTCAACTAAGAGAGTTGAACCTTACTTTTGATAGAGCAGTTCTGAAACACCCTTTCTGTAGAAACTCCAAGTGCACATTCTGATCGTTAAGGGGCCTATAGAGAAAAAGGGATATCTTCAAATAAAAACTACACAGAAGTATTCTGTGAAACCTTTGTGTTCTGTGCATTCAACTAACAGAGTTGAACCTTACTTTTGATTGAGCAGTTCTGAAACACTCTTTCTGTAGAAACTGCAAGTGGACATTCTGAAAGCTAAGGGGTCTACAGTGGAAGAAGGGATATCTTCAAATAAAAACTACACAGAATCGTTCTGCGAAACTTCTTCCTGTTCTGTGCATTCAACTAACAGAGTTGAAGCTCACATTTCATTGAGCAGTTCTGAAACACTCTTTTTGTAGAAACTGCAAGTTGTCATTCCTAGCGCTAAGGGTCTATAGTGGAGAAGGACATCTCCAAATAAAAACTACACAGAAGCATTCTGTGAAACTTCTTACTGCTCTGTGCATTCAACTAACAGAGTTGAAGCTTACTTTTGATTGAACAGTTCTGAAACACTCTTTCTGTAGAACTGCAAGTTGACATCCGACAGCTAAAGGGCCTACAGTGGAAAAAGGGATATTTTCAAATAAAACTACACAGAAGCATTCTGTGAAACTTCTTCCTGTTCTCTGCATTCAACTAACAGAGTTGAAGCTTACTTTTGACTGAGCAGTTCTGAAACACTCTTTATGTAGAACTGCAAGTTGACATTCCTAGCGCTACAGGGCCTAAAGTGGAAAAAGGGTTATGTTCAAATAAATCTACACAGAAGCATTCTGTGAAACTTCTTTCTGTTCTGTGCATTCAACTAACAGAGCTGAAGCTTACATTTGATTGAGCAGTTCTGAAACACTCTTTCTGAGAAACTCCAAGTGCACTTTCTGAAAGCTAAGGTTCCTATAGAGGAAAAAGGGATATCTTCAAATAAAAATTACACAGAAGCGTTCTGTGAAACTTCTTTCTGTTCCGTTCATTCAACTAACAGAGTTGAAGCTTGCTTTTGATTGTGTAGTTCTGAAACACTCTTTCTGTAGAAAGTGGAAGTGGACATTCAGAGCGCTGAGAGGCCTGTAGGGGAAAAAGGAATATCTTCAAATAAAAACTACACAGAAGCATTCTGTGAAACTTCTTTCTGTTCTGTGCATTCAGCTAACAGAGTTGAAGCAAACTATTGATTGAGCAGTTCTGTAACACTCTTTCTGTAGAAACTGCAAGTGGACATCTTGAAAGCTAAGGGGTCAATAGTGGAAAAAGGAATATCTTCAAATAAAAACTACACAGAAGCATTTTGTGAAACTCCGTTCTTTTCTGTGCATTCAAGTAACAGAGTTGAAGCTTACTTTTGATTGAGCAGTTCTGAAACACGCTTTCTGTAGAAACTGCATGTTGACATTTCGAGTGCCAAAGGGCCTATAGTGGAATACGGGATATCTTCAAATAAAAACTACACAGAAGCATTCTGTGCAACTTCTTTCTGTTCTCTGCATTCAACTAAAAGAGTTGAAGCTTACTTTTGATTCAGCAGTTCTGAAACACCCTTTCTGTAGAAACTGCAAGTGGACATTCGGAGCGCTAAGGGGTCAATAGGGGAAAAAGGAATATCTTCAAATAAAAACTACACAGAAGCATTTTGTGAAACTCCTTTCTGTTCTGTGCATTCAAGTAACAGAGTTGAAGCTTAGTTTTCATTGAGCAGTTCTGAACTCTCTTTCTGTAGAAAGTGCATGTTGACATTTCGAGCGCCAAAGGGCCTATAGTGGAATAAGGTATATCCGAATAAAAACTACACAGAAGCATTCTGTGAACTTCTTTCTGTTCTGTGCATTCAACTAACAGAGTTGAAGCTTACTTTTGATTGAGCAGTTCTGAAACACTCTTTCTGTAGAAACTGCAAGTGGACATTCTGAACGCTAAAGGGCCTATAGTGGAAAAAGGAATATCTTCGAATAAAAACTACACAGAAGCATTCTGTGAAACTTCTTTCTGTTCTGTGCATTCAAGTAACAGAGTTGAAGCTGACTTTTGATTGAGGAGTTCTGAGTCACTCTTTCTGTAGAAACTGCAAGTTGACATTCATAGCGCTAAAGGGCCTATAGTGGAAAAAGTAATATCTTCAATAAAAACTACAAAGAAGCATTCTGTGAAACTTCTTTCTGTTCTGTGCATTCAACTAAAGAGTTGAACTTACTTTTGATAGAGCAGTTCTGAAACACCCTTTCTGTAGAAACTCCAAGTGACATTTGATCGTAAGGGCCTATAGGAAAAAGGGATATCTTCAAATAAAAACTACACAGAAGATTCTGTGAACTCTTTTGTTCTGTGCATTCAACTAAAGAGTTGAACCTTACTTTTGATTGAGCAGTTCTGAAACACTCTTTCTGTAGAATAGTGCATTCTGAAGCTAAGGGCTATGGAAAAGGGATATCTTCAAATAAAAATACCAGAATTCTGGAACTTCTTCTGTTCTGTGCATTCAACTAACAGAGTTGAAGCTACTTTATTGAGCAGTTCTGAAACACTCTTTTGTAGAAACTGCAAGTGCATTCCTAGCGCTAAGGGTCCTATAGTGGAGAAAGGAACATCTCCAAATAAAAACTACACAGAAGCATTCTGTGAAACTTCTTACTGCTCTGTGCATTCAACTAACAGAGTTGAAGCTTACTTTTGATTGAACAAGTCTGAAACACTCTTTCTGTAGAAACTGCAAGTTGACATCCCGACAGCTAAAGGGCCTACAGTGGAAAAAGGGATATTTTCAAATAAAAACTACACAGAAGCATTCTGTGAAACTTCTTCCTGTTCTCTGCATTCAACTAACAGAGTTGAAGCTTACTTTTGACTGAGCAGTTCTGAAACACTCTTTATGTAGAAACTGCAAGTTGACATTCCTAGCGCTACAGGGCCTAAAGTGGAAAAAGGGTTATGTTCAAATAAATCTACACAGAAGCATTCTGTGAAACTTCTTTCTGTTCTGTGCATTCAACTAACAGAGCTGAAGCTTACATTTGATTGAGCAGTTCTGAAACACTCTTTCTGAGAAACTCCAAGTGCACTTTCTGAAAGCTAAGGTTCCTATAGAGGAAAAAGGGATATCTTCAAATAAAAATTACACAGAAGCGTTCTGTGAAACTTCTTTCTGTTCCGTTCATTCAACTAACAGAGTTGAAGCTTGCTTTTGATTGTGTAGTTCTGAAACACTCTTTCTGTAGAAAGTGGAAGTGGACATTCAGAGCGCTGAGAGGCCTGTAGGGGAAAAAGGAATATCTTCAAATAAAAACTACACAGAAGCATTCTGTGAAACTTCTTTCTGTTCTGTGCATTCAGCTAACAGAGTTGAAGCAAACTATTGATTGAGCAGTTCTGTAACACTCTTCTGTAGAAACTGCAAGTGGACATCTTGAAAGCTAAGGGGTCAATAGTGGAAAAAGGAATATCTTCAAATAAAAACTACACAGAAGCATTTTGTGAAACTCCGTTCTTTTCTGTGCATTCAAGTAACAGAGTTGAAGCTTACTTTTGATTGAGCAGTTCTGAAACACGCTTTCTGTAGAAACTGCATGTTGACATTTCGAGTGCCAAAGGGCCTATAGTGGAATACGGGATATCTTCAAATAAAAACTACACAGAAGCATTCTGTGCAACTTCTTTCTGTTCTCTGCATTCAACTAAAAGAGTTGAAGCTTACTTTTGATTCAGCAGTTCTGAAACACCCTTTCTGTAGAAACTGCAAGTGGACATTCGGAGCGCTAAGGGGTCAATAGGGGAAAAAGGAATATCTTCAAATAAAAACTACACAGAAGCATTTTGTGAAACTCCTTTCTGTTCTGTGCATTCAAGTAACAGAGTTGAAGCTTAGTTTTCATTGAGCAGTTCTGAAACTCTCTTTCTGTAGAAAGTGCATGTTGACATTTCGAGCGCCAAAGGGCCTATAGTGGAATAAGGTATAACTCCGAATAAAAACTACACAGAAGCATTCTGTGAAACTTCTTTCTGTTCTGTGCATTCAACTAACAGAGTTGAAGTTCATTTTGATTGAGCAGTTCTGAAACACTCTTTCTGTAGAAACTGCAAGTGGACATTCTGAACGCTAAAGGGCCTATAGTGGAAAAAGGAATATCTTCGAATAAAAACTACACAGAAGCATTCTGTGAAACTTCTTTCTGTTCTGTGCATTCAAGTAACAGAGTTGAAGCTGACTTTTGATTGAGGAGTTCTGAGTCACTCTTTCTGTAGAAACTGCAAGTTGACATTCATAGCGCTAAAGGGCCTATAGTGGAAAAAGTAATATCTTCAATTAAAAACTACAAAGAAGCATTCTGTGAAACTTCTTTCTGTTCTGTGCATTCAACTAAGAGAGTTGAACCTTACTTTTGATAGAGCAGTTCTGAAACACCCTTTCTGTAGAAACTCCAAGTGCACATTCTGATCGTAAGGGCCTATAGTGGAAAAAGGGATATCTTCAAATAAAAACTACACAGAAGTATTCTGTGAAACTCCTTTGTGTTCTGTGCATTCAACTAACAGAGTTGAACCTTACTTTTGATTGAGCAGTTCTGAAACACTCTTTCTGTAGAAACTGCAAGTGGACATTCTGAAAGCTAAGGGGTCTACAGTGGAAGAAGGGATATCTTCAAATAAAAACTACACAGAATCGTTCTGCGAAACTTCTTCCTGTTCTGTGCATTCAACTAACAGAGTTGAAGCTCACATTTCATTGAGCAGTTCTGAAACACTCTTTTTGTAGAAACTGCAAGTTGTCATTCCTAGCGCTAAGGGTCCTATAGTGGAGAAAGGAACATCTCCAAATAAAAACTACACAGAAGCATTCTGTGAAACTTCTTACTGCTCTGTGCATTCAACTAACAGAGTTGAAGCTTACTTTTGATTGAACAGTTCTGAAACACTCTTTCTGTAGAAACTGCAAGTTGACATCCCGACAGCTAAAGGGCCTACAGTGGAAAAAGGGATATCTTCAAATAAAAACTACACAGAAGCATTCTGTGAAACTTCTTCCTGTTCTCTGCATTCAACTAACAGAGTTGAAGCTTACTTTTGACTGAGCAGTTCTGAAACACTCTTTATGTAGAAACTGCAAGTTGACATTCCTAGCGCTACAGGGCCTAAAGTGGAAAAAGGGTTATGTTCAAATAAATCTACACAGAAGCATTCTGTGAAACTTCTTTCTGTTCTGTGCATTCAACTAACAGAGCTGAAGCTTACATTTGATTGAGCAGTTCTGAAACACTCTTTCTGAGAAACTCCAAGTGCACTTTCTGAAAGCTAAGGTTCCTATAGAGGAAAAAGGGATATCTTCAAATAAAAATTACACAGAAGCGTTCTGTGAAACTTCTTTCTGTTCCGTTCATTCAACTAACAGAGTTGAAGCTTGCTTTTGATTGTGTAGTTCTGAAACACTCTTTCTGTAGAAAGTGGAAGTGGACATTCAGAGCGCTGAGAGGCCTGTAGGGGAAAAAGGAATATCTTCAAATAAAAACTACACAGAAGCATTCTGTGAAACTTCTTTCTGTTCTGTGCATTCAGCTAACAGAGTTGAAGCAAACTATTGATTGAGCAGTTCTGTAACACTCTTTCTGTAGAAACTGCAAGTGGACATCTTGAAAGCTAAGGGGTCAATAGTGGAAAAAGGAATATCTTCAAATAAAAACTACACAGAAGCATTTTGTGAAACTCCGTTCTTTTCTGTGCATTCAAGTAACAGAGTTGAAGCTTACTTTTGATTGAGCAGTTCTGAAACACGCTTTCTGTAGAAACTGCATGTTGACATTTCGAGTGCCAAAGGGCCTATAGTGGAATACGGGATATCTTCAAATAAAAACTACACAGAAGCATTCTGTGCAACTTCTTTCTGTTCTCTGCATTCAACTAAAAGAGTTGAAGCTTACTTTTGATTCAGCAGTTCTGAAACACCCTTTCTGTAGAAACTGCAAGTGGACATTCGGAGCGCTAAGGGGTCAATAGGGGAAAAAGGAATATCTTCAAATAAAAACTACACAGAAGCATTTTGTGAAACTCTTTCTGTTCTGTGCATTCAAGTAACAGAGTTGAAGCTTAGTTTTCATTGAGCAGTTCTGAAACTCTCTTTCTGTAGAAAGTGCATGTTGACATTTCGAGCGCCAAAGGGCCTATAGTGGAATAAGGTATAACTCCGAATAAAAACTACACAGAAGCATTCTGTGAAACTTCTTTCTGTTCTGTGCATTCAACTAACAGAGTTGAGTTACTTTTGATTGAGCAGTTCTGAAACACTCTTTCTGTAGAAACTGCAAGTGGACATTCTGAACGCTAAAGGGCCTATAGTGGAAAAAGGAATATCTTCGAATAAAAACTACACAGAAGCATTCTGTGAAACTTCTTTCTGTTCTGTGCATTCAAGTAACAGAGTTGAAGCTGACTTTTGATTGAGGAGTTCTGAGTCACTCTTTCTGTAGAAACTGCAAGTTGACATTCATAGCGCTAAAGGCCTATAGTGGAAAAAGTAATATCTTCAAATAAAAACTACAAAGAAGCATTCTGTGAAACTTCTTTCTGTTCTGTGCATTCAACTAAGAGAGTTGAACCTTACTTTTGATAGAGCAGTTCTGAAACACCCTTTCTGTAGAAACTCCAAGTGCACATTCTGACGTAAGGGGCCTATAGAGGAAAAAGGGATATCTTCAAATAAAAACTACACAGAAGTATTCTGTGAAACTCTTTGTGTTCTGTGCATTCAACTAACAGAGTTGAACCTTACTTTTGATTGAGCAGTTCTGAAACACTCTTTCTGTAGAAACTGCAAGTGGACATTCTGAAAGCTAAGGGGTCTACAGTGGAAGAAGGGATATCTTCAAATAAAAACTACACAGAATCGTTCTGCGAAACTTCTTCCTGTTCTGTGCATTCAACTAACAGAGTTGAAGCTCACATTTCATTGAGCAGTTCTGAAACACTCTTTTTGTAGAAACTGCAAGTTGTCATTCCTAGCGCTAAGGGTCCTATAGTGGAGAAAGGAACATCTCCAAATAAAAACTACACAGAAGCATTCTGTGAAACTTCTTACTGCTCTGTGCATTCAACTAACAGAGTTGAAGCTTACTTTTGATTGAACAGTTCTGAAACACTCTTTCTGTAGAAACTGCAAGTTGACATTCCTAGAGCTACAGGGCCTAAAGTGGAAAAAGGTTATGTTCAAATAAATCTACACAGAAGCATTCTGTGAAACTTCTTTCTGTTCTGTGCATTCAACTAACAGAGCTGAAGCTTACATTTGATTGAGCAGTTCTGAAACACTCTTTCTGAGAAACTCCAAGTGCACTTTCTGAAAGCTAAGGTTCCTATAGAGGAAAAAGGGATATCTTCAAATAAAAATTACACAGAAGCGTTCTGTGAAACTTCTTTCTGTTCCGTTCATTCAACTAACAGAGTTGAAGCTTGCTTTTGATTGTGTAGTTCTGAAACACTCTTTCTGTAGAAAGTGGAAGTGGACATTCAGAGCGCTGAGAGGCCTGTAGGGGAAAAAGGAATATCTTCAAATAAAAACTACACAGAAGCATTCTGTGAAACTTCTTTCTGTTCTGTGCATTCAGCTAACAGAGTTGAAGCAAACTATTGATTGAGCAGTTCTGTAACACTCTTCTGTAGAAACTGCAAGTGGACATCTTGAAAGCTAAGGGGTCAATAGTGGAAAAAGGAATATCTTCAAATAAAAACTACACAGAAGCATTTTGTGAAACTCCGTTCTTTCTGTGCATTCAAGTAACAGAGTTGAAGCTTACTTTTGATTGAGCAGTTCTGAAACACGCTTTCTGTAGAAACTGCATGTTGACATTTCGAGTGCCAAAGGGCCTATAGTGGAATACGGGATATCTTCAAATAAAAACTACACAGAAGCATTCTGTGAAACTTCTTTCTGTTCTCTGCATTCAACTAAAAGAGTTGAAGCTTACTTTTGATTCAGCAGTTCTGAAACACCCTTTCTGTAGAAACTGCAAGTGGACATTCGGAGCGCTAAGGGGTCAATAGGGGAAAAAGGAATATCTTCAAATAAAAACTACACAGAAGCATTTTGTGAAACTCCTTTCTGTTCTGTGCATTCAAGTAACAGAGTTGAAGCTTAGTTTTCATTGAGCAGTTCTGAAACTCTCTTTCTGTAGAAAGTGCATGTTGACATTTCGAGCGCCAAAGGGCCTATAGTGGAATAAGGTATACTCCGAATAAAAACTACACAGAAGCATTCTGTGAAACTTCTTTCTGTTCTGTGCATTCAACTAACAGAGTTGAGTTCTTTTGATGAGCAGTTCTGAAACACTCTTTCTGTAGAAACTGCAAGTGGACATTCTGAACGCTAAAGGGCCTATAGTGGAAAAAGGAATATCTTCGAATAAAAACTACACAGAAGCATTCTGTGAAACTTCTTTCTGTTCTGTGCATTCAAGTAACAGAGTTGAAGCTGACTTTTGATTGAGGAGTTCTGAGTCACTCTTTCTGTAGAAACTGCAAGTTGACATTCATAGCGCTAAAGGCCTATAGTGGAAAAAGTAAATCTTCAATAAAAACTACAAAGAAGCATTCTGTGAACTTCTTTCTGTTCTGTGCATTCAACTAAGAGAGTTGAACCTTACTTTTGATAGAGCAGTTCTGAAACACACTTTCTGTAGAAACTCCAAGTTCACATTCTGACGTAAGGGCCTATAGAGAAAAAGGGATATCTTCAAATAAAAACTACACAGAAGTATTCTGTGAAACTCTTTGTGTTCTGTGCATTCAACTAACAGAGTTGAACCTTACTTTTGATTGAGCAGTTCTGAAACACTCTTTCTGTAGAAACTGCAAGTGGACATTCTGAAAGCTAAGGGGTCTACAGTGGAAGAAGGGATATCTTCAAATAAAAACTACACAGAATCGTTCTGCGAAACTTCTTCCTGTTCTGTGCATTCAACTAACAGAGTTGAAGCTTACTTTTGATTGAACAGTTCTGAAACACTCTTTCTGTAGAAACTGCAAGTTGACATCCCGACAGCTAAAGGGCCTACAGTGGAAAAAGGGATATCTTCAAATAAAAACTACACAGAAGCATTCTGTGAAACTTCTTCCTGTTCTCTGCATTCAACTAACAGAGTTGAAGCTTACTTTTGACTGAGCAGTTCTGAAACACTCTTTATGTAGAAACTGCAAGTTGACATTCCTAGCGCTACAGGGCCTAAAGTGGAAAAAGGGTTATGTTCAAATAAATCTACACAGAAGCATTCTGTGAAACTTCTTTCTGTTCTGTGCATTCAACTAACAGAGCTGAAGCTTACATTTGATTGAGCAGTTCTGAAACACTCTTTCTGAGAAACTCCAAGTGCACTTTCTGAAAGCTAAGGTTCCTATAGTGGAAAAAGGGATATCTTCAAATAAAAATTACACAGAAGCGTTCTGTGAAACTTCTTTCTGTTCCGTTCATTCAACTAACAGAGTTGAAGCTTGCTTTTGATTGTGTAGTTCTGAAACACTCTTTCTGTAGAAAGTGGAAGTGGACATTCAGAGCGCTGAGAGGCCTGTAGGGGAAAAAGGAATATCTTCAAATAAAAACTACACAGAAGCATTCTGTGAAACTTCTTTCTGTTCTGTGCATTCAGCTAACAGAGTTGAAGCAAACTATTGATTGAGCAGTTCTGTAACACTCTTTCTGTAGAAACTGCAAGTGGACATCTTGAAAGCTAAGGGGTCAATAGTGGAAAAAGGAATATCTTCAAATAAAAACTACACAGAAGCATTTTGTGAAACTCCGTTCTTTTCTGTGCATTCAAGTAACAGAGTTGAAGCTTACTTTTGATTGAGCAGTTCTGAAACACGCTTTCTGTAGAAACTGCATGTTGACATTTCGAGTGCCAAAGGGCCTATAGTGGAATACGGGATATCTTCAAATAAAAACTACACAGAAGCATTCTGTGCAACTTCTTTCTGTTCTCTGCATTCAACTAAAAGAGTTGAAGCTTACTTTTGATTCAGCAGTTCTGAAACACCCTTTCTGTAGAAACTGCAAGTGGACATTCGGAGCGCTAAGGGGTCAATAGGGGAAAAAGGAATATCTTCAAATAAAAACTACACAGAAGCATTTTGTGAAACTCCTTTCTGTTCTGTGCATTCAAGTAACAGAGTTGAAGCTTAGTTTTCATTGAGCAGTTCTGAAACTCTCTTTCTGTAGAAAGTGCATGTTGACATTTCGAGCGCCAAAGGGCCTATAGTGGAATAAGGTATAACTCCGAATAAAAACTACACAGAAGCATTCTGTGAAACTTCTTTCTGTTCTGTGCATTCAACTAACAGAGTTGAAGCTTACTTTTGATTGAGCAGTTCTGAAACACTCTTTCTGTAGAAACTGCAAGTGGACATTCTGAACGCTAAAGGGCCTATAGTGGAAAAAGGAATATCTTCGAATAAAAACTACACAGAAGCATTCTGTGAAACTTCTTTCTGTTCTGTGCATTCAAGTAACAGAGTTGAAGCTGACTTTTGATTGAGGAGTTCTGAGTCACTCTTTCTGTAGAAACTGCAAGTTGACATTCATAGGCTAGAGGCCTATAGTGGAAAAAGGAATATCTTCAAATAAAAACTACAAGAAGCATTCTGTGAAACTTCTTTCTGTTCTGTGCATTCAAGTAACAGAGTTGAAGCTGACTTTTGATTGAGGAGTTCTGAGTCACTCTTTCTGTAGAAACTGCAAGTTGACATTCATAGCGCTAAAGGGCCTATAGTGGAAAAAGTAATATCTTCAATAAAAACTACAAAGAAGCATTCTGTGAAACTTCTTTCTGTTCTGTGCATTCAACTAAGAGAGTTGAACCTTACTTTTGATAGAGCAGTTCTGAAACACCCTTTCTGTAGAAACTCCAAGTGCACATTCTGATCGTAAGGGGCCTATAGAGAAAAAGGGATATCTTCAAATAAAAACTACACAGAAGTATTCTGTGAAACTCCTTTGTGTTCTGTGCATTCAACTAACAGAGTTGAACCTTACTTTTGATTGAGCAGTTCTGAAACACTCTTTCTGTAGAAACTGCAAGTGGACATTCTGAAAGCTAAGGGGTCTACAGTGGAAGAAGGGATATCTTCAAATAAAAACTACACAGAATCGTTCTGCGAAACTTCTTCCTGTTCTGTGCATTCAACTAACAGAGTTGAAGCTCACATTTCATTGAGCAGTTCTGAAACACTCTTTTTGTAGAAACTGCAAGTTGTCATTCCTAGCGCTAAGGGTCCTATAGTGGAGAAAGGAACATCTCCAAATAAAAACTACACAGAAGCATTCTGTGAAACTTCTTACTGCTCTGTGCATTCAACTAACAGAGTTGAAGCTTACTTTTGATTGAACAGTTCTGAAACACTCTTTCTGTAGAAACTGCAAGTTGACATCCCGACAGCTAAAGGGCCTACAGTGGAAAAAGGGATATCTTCAAATAAAAACTACACAGAAGCATTCTGTGAAACTTCTTCCTGTTCTCTGCATTCAACTAACAGAGTTGAAGCTTACTTTTGACTGAGCAGTTCTGAAACACTCTTTATGTAGAAACTGCAAGTTGACATTCCTAGCGCTACAGGGCCTAAAGTGGAAAAAGGGTTATGTTCAAATAAATCTACACAGAAGCATTCTGTGAAACTTCTTTCTGTTCTGTGCATTCAACTAACAGAGCTGAAGCTTACATTTGATTGAGCAGTTCTGAAACACTCTTTCTGAGAAACTCCAAGTGCACTTTCTGAAAGCTAAGGTTCCTATAGAGGAAAAAGGGTATCTTCAAATAAAAATTACACAGAAGCGTTCTGTGAAACTTCTTTCTGTTCCGTTCATTCAACTAACAGAGTTGAAGCTTGCTTTTGATTGTGTAGTTCTGAAACACTCTTTCTGTAGAAAGTGGAAGTGGACATTCAGAGCGCTGAGAGGCCTGTAGGGGAAAAAGGAATATCTTCAAATAAAAACTACACAGAAGCATTCTGTGAAACTTCTTTCTGTTCTGTGCATTCAGCTAACAGAGTTGAAGCAAACTATTGATTGAGCAGTTCTGTAACACTCTTTCTGTAGAAACTGCAAGTGGACATCTTGAAAGCTAAGGGGTCAATAGTGGAAAAAGGAATATCTTCAAATAAAAACTACACAGAAGCATTTTGTGAAACTCCGTTCTTTTCTGTGCATTCAAGTAACAGAGTTGAAGCTTACTTTTGATTGAGCAGTTCTGAAACACGCTTTCTGTAGAAACTGCATGTTGACATTTCGAGTGCCAAAGGGCCTATAGTGGAATACGGGATATCTTCAAATAAAAACTACACAGAAGCATTCTGTGCAACTTCTTTCTGTTCTCTGCATTCAACTAAAAGAGTTGAAGCTTACTTTTGATTCAGCAGTTCTGAAACACCCTTTCTGTAGAAACTGCAAGTGGACATTCGGAGCGCTAAGGGGTCAATAGGGGAAAAAGGAATATCTTCAAATAAAAACTACACAGAAGCATTTTGTGAAACTCCTTTCTGTTCTGTGCATTCAAGTAACAGAGTTGAAGCTTAGTTTTCATTGAGCAGTTCTGAAACTCTCTTTCTGTAGAAAGTGCATGTTGACATTTCGAGCGCCAAAGGGCCTATAGTGGAATAAGGTATAACTCCGAATAAAAACTACACAGAAGCATTCTGTGAAACTTCTTTCTGTTCTGTGCATTCAACTAACAGAGTTGAAGCTTACTTTTGATTGAGCAGTTCTGAAACACTCTTTCTGTAGAAACTGCAAGTGGACATTCTGAACGCTAAAGGGCCTATAGTGGAAAAAGGAATATCTTCGAATAAAAACTACACAGAAGCATTCTGTGAAACTTCTTTCTGTTCTGTGCATTCAAGTAACAGAGTTGAAGCTGACTTTTGATTGAGGAGTTCTGAGTCACTCTTTCTGTAGAAACTGCAAGTTGACATTCATAGCGCTAAAGGGCCTATAGTGGAAAAAGTAATATCTTCAAATAAAAACTACAAAGAAGCATTCTGTGAAACTTCTTTCTGTTCTGTGCATTCAACTAAGAGAGTTGAACCTTACTTTTGATAGAGCAGTTCTGAAACACCCTTTCTGTAGAAACTCCAAGTGCACATTCTGAACGCTAAGGGGCCTATAGAGGAAAAAGGGATATCTTCAAATAAAAACTACACAGAAGTATTCTGTGAAACTCCTTTGTGTTCTGTGCATTCAACTAACAGAGTTGAACCTTACTTTTGATTGAGCAGTTCTGAAACACTCTTTCTGTAGAAACTGCAAGTGGACATTCTGAAAGCTAAGGGGTCTACAGTGGAAGAAGGGATATCTTCAAATAAAAACTACACAGAATCGTTCTGCGAAACTTCTTCCTGTTCTGTGCATTCAACTAACAGAGTTGAAGCTCACATTTCATTGAGCAGTTCTGAAACACTCTTTTTGTAGAAACTGCAAGTTGACATTCCTAGCGCTAAGGGTCCTAAGTGGAGAAAGGAACATCTCCAAATAAAAACTACACAGAAGCATTCTGTGAAACTTCTTACTGCTCTGTGCATTCAACTAACAGAGTTGAAGCTTACTTTTGATTGAACAGTTCTGAAACACTCTTTCTGTAGAAACTGCAAGTTGACATCCACAGCTAAGGGCCTACAGTGGAAAAAGGGATATCTTCAAATAAAACTACACAGAAGCATTCTGTGAAACTTCTTCCTGTTCTCTGCATTCAACTAACAGAGTTGAAGCTTACTTTTGATTGAGCAGTTCTGAAACACTCTTTTTGTAGAAACTGCAAGTTGACATTCCTAGCGCTACAGGGCCTAAGTGGAAAAAGGTTATTTCAAATAAAACTACACAGAAGCATTCTGTGAAACTTCTTTCTGTTCTGTGCATTCAACTAACAGAGTGAAGCTTACATTTGATTGAGCAGTTCTGAAACACTCTTTCTGAGAAACTCAAGTGCACTTTCTGAAAGCTAAGGTTCCTATAGAGGAAAAAGGGATATCTTCAAATAAAAATTACACAGAAGCTTCTGTGAAACTTCTTTCTGTTCTTCATTCAACTAACAGGTTGAAGCTTGCTTTTGATTGTGAGTTCTGAAACACTCTTTCTGTAGAAAGTGAAGTGGACATTCAGAGCGCTGAGGGCCTGTAGGGAAAAAGGAATATCTTCAAATAAAAACTACACAGAAGCATTCTGTGAAACTTCTTTCTTTCTGTGCATTCAGCTAACAGAGTTGAAGCAAACTATTGATTGAGCAGTTCTGTAACACTCTTCTGTAGAAACTGCAAGTGGACATCTGAAAGCTAAGGGTCAATAGTGGAAAAAGGAATATCTTCAAATAAAAACTACACAGAAGCATTTTGTGAAACTCCGTTCTTTTCTGTGCATTCAAGTAACAGAGTTGAAGCTTACTTTTGATTGAGCAGTTCTGAAACACGCTTTCTGTAGAAACTGCATGTTGACATTTCGAGTGCCAAAGGGCCTATAGTGGAATACGGGATATCTTCAAATAAAAACTACACAGAAGCATTCTGTGCAACTTCTTTCTGTTCTCTGCATTCAACTAAAAGAGTTGAAGCTTACTTTTGATTCAGCAGTTCTGAAACACCCTTTCTGTAGAAACTGCAAGTGGACATTCGGAGCGCTAAGGGTCAATAGGGAAAAAGGAATATCTTCAAATAAAAACTACACAGAAGCATTTTGTGAAACTCTTTCTGTTCTGTGCATTCAAGTAACAGAGTTGAAGCTTAGTTTTCATTGAGCAGTTCTGAAACTCTCTTTCTGTAGAAAGTGCATGTTGACATTTCGAGCGCCAAGGGCCTATAGTGGAAAAGGATAACTCCGAATAAAAACTACACAGAAGCATTCTGTGAAACTTCTTTCTGTTCTGTGCATTCAACTAACAGAGTTGAAGTTCAGTTTTGATTGAGCAGTTCTGAAACACTCTTTCTGTAGAAACTGCAAGTGGACATTCTGAACGCTAAAGGGCCTATAGTGGAAAAAGGAATATCTTCGAATAAAAACTACACAGAAGCATTCTGTGAAACTTCTTTCTGTTCTGTGCATTCAAGTAACAGAGTTGAAGCTGACTTTTGATTGAGGAGTTCTGAGTCACTCTTTCTGTAGAAACTGCAAGTTGACATTCATAGCGCTAAAGGGCCTATAGTGGAAAAAGTAATATCTTCAAATAAAAACTACAAAGAAGCATTCTGTGAAACTTCTTTCTGTTCTGTGCATTCAACTAAGAGAGTTGAACCTTACTTTTGATAGAGCAGTTCTGAAACACCCTTTCTGTAGAAACTCCAAGTGCACATTCTGAACGCTAAGGGGCCTATAGAGGAAAAAGGGATATCTTCAAATAAAAACTACACAGAAGTATTCTGTGAAACTTCTTTGTGTTCTGTGCATTCAACTAACAGAGTTGAACCTTACTTTTGATTGAGCAGTTCTGAAACACTCTTTCTGTAGAAACTGCAAGTGGACATTCTGAAAGCTAAGGGGTCTACAGTGGAAGAAGGGATATCTTCAAATAAAAACTACACAGAATCGTTCTGCGAAACTTCTTCCTGTTCTGTGCATTCAACTAACAGAGTTGAAGCTCACATTTCATTGAGCAGTTCTGAAACACTCTTTTTGTAGAAACTGCAAGTTGTCATTCCTAGCGCTAAGGGTCCTACAGTGGAGAAAGGAACATCTCCAAATAAAAACTACACAGAAGCATTCTGTGAAACTTCTTACTGCTCTGTGCATTCAACTAACAGAGTTGAAGCTTACTTTTGATTGAACAGTTCTGAAACACTCTTTCTGTAGAAACTGCAAGTTGACATCCCGACAGCTAAAGGGCCTACAGTGGAAAAAGGGATATTTTCAAATAAAACTACACAGAAGCATTCTGTGAAACTTCTTCCTGTTCTCTGCATTCAACTAACAGAGTTGAAGCTTACTTTTGACTGAGCAGTTCTGAAACACTCTTTATGTAGAAACTGCAAGTTGACATTCCTAGCGCTACAGGGCCTAAAGTGGAAAAAGGGTTATGTTCAAATAAATCTACACAGAAGCATTCTGTGAAACTTCTTTCTGTTCTGTGCATTCAACTAACAGAGCTGAAGCTTACATTTGATTGAGCAGTTCTGAAACACTCTTTCTGAGAAACTCCAAGTGCACTTTCTGAAAGCTAAGGTTCCTATAGAGGAAAAAGGGATATCTTCAAATAAAAATTACACAGAAGCGTTCTGTGAAACTTCTTTCTGTTCCGTTCATTCAACTAACAGAGTTGAAGCTTGCTTTTGATTGTGTAGTTCTGAAACACTCTTTCTGTAGAAAGTGGAAGTGGACATTCAGAGCGCTGAGAGGCCTGTAGGGGAAAAAGGAATATCTTCAAATAAAAACTACACAGAAGCATTCTGTGAAACTTCTTTCTGTTCTGTGCATTCAGCTAACAGAGTTGAAGCAAACTATTGATTGAGCAGTTCTGTAACACTCTTTCTGTAGAAACTGCAAGTGGACATCTTGAAAGCTAAGGGGTCAATAGTGGAAAAAGGAATATCTTCAAATAAAAACTACACAGAAGCATTTTGTGAAACTCCGTTCTTTCTGTGCATTCAAGTAACAGAGTTGAAGCTTACTTTTGATTGAGCAGTTCTGAAACACGCTTTCTGTAGAAACTGCATGTTGACATTTCGAGTGCAAAGGGCCTATAGTGGAATACGGGATATCTTCAAATAAAAACTACACAGAAGCATTCTGTGCAACTTCTTTCTGTTCTCTGCATTCAACTAAAAGAGTTGAAGCTTACTTTTGATTCAGCAGTTCTGAAACACCCTTTCTGTAGAAACTGCAAGTGGACATTCGGAGCGCTAAGGGTCAATAGGGGAAAAAGGAATATCTTCAAATAAAAACTACACAGAAGCATTTGTGAAACTCTTTCTGTTCTGTGCATTCAAGTAACAGAGTTGAAGCTTAGTTTTCATTGAGCAGTTCTGAAACTCTCTTTCTGTAGAAAGTGCATGTTGACATTTCGAGCGCCAAAGGGCCTATAGTGGAATAAGGTATAACTCCGAATAAAAACTACACAGAAGCATTCTGTGAAACTTCTTTCTGTTCTGTGCATTCAACTAACAGAGTTGAAGTTCTTTTGATTGAGCAGTTCTGAAACACTCTTTCTGTAGAAACTGCAAGTGGACATTCTGAACGCTAAAGGGCCTATAGTGGAAAAAGGAATATCTTCGAATAAAAACTACACAGAAGCATTCTGTGAAACTTCTTTCTGTTCTGTGCATTCAAGTAACAGAGTTGAAGCTGACTTTTGATTGAGGAGTTCTGAGTCACTCTTTCTGTAGAAACTGCAAGTTGACATTCATAGCGCTAAAGGGCCTATAGTGGAAAAAGTAATATCTTCAAATAAAAACTACAAAGAAGCATTCTGTGAAACTTCTTTCTGTTCTGTGCATTCAACTAAGAGAGTTGAACCTTACTTTTGATAGAGCAGTTCTGAAACACCCTTTCTGTAGAAACTCCAAGTGCACATTCTGAACGCTAAGGGGCCTATAGAGGAAAAAGGGATATCTTCAAATAAAAACTACACAGAAGTATTCTGTGAAACTTCTTTGTGTTCTGTGCATTCAACTAACAGAGTTGAACCTTACTTTTGATTGAGCAGTTCTGAAACACTCTTTCTGTAGAAACTGCAAGTGGACATTCTGAAAGCTAAGGGGTCTACAGTGGAAGAAGGGATATCTTCAAATAAAAACTACACAGAATCGTTCTGCGAAACTTCTTCCTGTTCTGTGCATTCAACTAACAGAGTTGAAGCTCACATTTCATTGAGCAGTTCTGAAACACTCTTTTTGTAGAAACTGCAAGTTGTCATTCCTAGCGCTAAGGGTCCTAAGTGGAGAAAGGAACATCTCCAAATAAAAACTACACAGAAGCATTCTGTGAAACTTCTTACTGCTCTGTGCATTCAACTAACAGAGTTGAAGCTTACTTTTGATTGAACAGTTCTGAAACACTCTTTCTGTAGAAACTGCAAGTTGACATCCCGACAGCTAAAGGGCCTACAGTGGAAAAAGGGATATCTTCAAATAAAAACTACACAGAAGCATTCTGTGAAACTTCTTCCTGTTCTCTGCATTCAACTAACAGAGTTGAAGCTTACTTTTGACTGAGCAGTTCTGAAACACTCTTTATGTAGAAACTGCAAGTTGACATTCCTAGCGCTACAGGGCCTAAAGTGGAAAAAGGGTTATGTTCAAATAAATCTACACAGAAGCATTCTGTGAAACTTCTTTCTGTTCTGTGCATTCAACTAACAGAGCTGAAGCTTACATTTGATTGAGCAGTTCTGAAACACTCTTTCTGAGAAACTCCAAGTGCACTTTCTGAAAGCTAAGGTTCCTATAGAGGAAAAAGGATATCTTCAAATAAAAATTACACAGAAGCGTTCTGTGAAACTTCTTTCTGTTCCGTTCATTCAACTAACAGAGTTGAAGCTTGCTTTTGATTGTGTAGTTCTGAAACACTCTTTCTGTAGAAAGTGGAAGTGGACATTCAGAGCGCTGAGAGGCCTGTAGGGGAAAAAGGAATATCTTCAAATAAAAACTACACAGAAGCATTCTGTGAAACTTCTTTCTGTTCTGTGCATTCAGCTAACAGAGTTGAAGCAACTATTGATTCAGCAGTTCTGTAACACTCTTTCTGTGGAAACTGCAAGTGGACATTCTGAAAGCTAAGGGGTCAATAGTGGAAAAAGGAATATCTTCAAATAAAAACTACACAGAAGCATTTGTGAAACTCCTTCTTTTCTGTGCATTCAAGTAACAGAGTTGAAGCTTACTTTTGATTGAGCAGTTCTGAAACACGCTTTCTGTAGAAACTGCATGTTGACATTTCGAGGCAAAGGGCCTATAGTGGAATACGGATATCTTCAAATAAAAACTACACAGAAGCATTCTGTGCAACTTCTTTCTGTTCTCTGCATTCAACTAAAGAGTTGAAGCTTACTTTTGATTCAGCAGTTCTGAAACACCTTTCTGTAGAAACTGCAAGTGACATTCGAGCGCTAAGGGTCATAGGGAAAAAGGAATATCTTCAAATAAAAACTACACAGAAGCATTTGTGAAACTCTTTCTGTTCTGTGCATTCAATAACAGAGTTGAAGCTTAGTTTTCATTGAGCAGTTCTGAAACCTCTTTCTGTAGAAAGTGCATGTTGACATTTCGAGCGCAAAGGGCCTATAGTGGAAAAGGATAACTCGAATAAAAACTACACAGAAGCATTCTGTGAAACTTCTTTCTGTTCTGTGCATTCAACTAACAGAGTTGAAGTTAAGTTTTGATTGAGCAGTTCTGAAACACTCTTTCTGTAGAAACTGCAAGTGGACATTCTGAACGCTAAAGGGCCTATAGTGGAAAAAGGAATATCTTCGAATAAAAACTACACAGAAGCATTCTGTGAAACTTCTTTCTGTTCTGTGCATTCAAGTAACAGAGTTGAAGCTGACTTTTGATTGAGGAGTTCTGAGTCACTCTTTCTGTAGAAACTGCAAGTTGACATTCATAGCGCTAAAGGGCCTATAGTGGAAAAAGTAATATCTTCAAATAAAAACTACAA
This sequence comes from Nomascus leucogenys, assembly GCF_006542625.1. Taxonomy (NCBI): domain Eukaryota; kingdom Metazoa; phylum Chordata; class Mammalia; order Primates; family Hylobatidae; genus Nomascus; species Nomascus leucogenys. The sequence continues at coordinate 22,036 of NW_022097633.1, forward strand.
AGAAGCATTCTGTGAAACTTCTTTCTGTTCTGTGCATTCAACTAAGAGAGTTGAACCTTACTTTTGATAGAGCAGTTCTGAAACACCCTTTCTGTAGAAACTCCAAGTGCACATTCTGAACGCTAAGGGGCCTATAGAGGAAAAAGGGATATCTTCAAATAAAAACTACACAGAAGTATTCTGTGAAACTTCTTTGTGTTCTGTGCATTCAACTAACAGAGTTGAACCTTACTTTTGATTGAGCAGTTCTGAAACACTCTTTCTGTAGAAACTGCAAGTGGACATTCTGAAAGCTAAGGGGTCTACAGTGGAAGAAGGGATATCTTCAAATAAAAACTACACAGAATCGTTCTGCGAAACTTCTTCCTGTTCTGTGCATTCAACTAACAGAGTTGAAGCTCACATTTCATTGAGCAGTTCTGAAACACTCTTTTTGTAGAAACTGCAAGTTGTCATTCCTAGCGCTAAGGGTCCTATAGTGGAGAAAGGAACATCTCCAAATAAAAACTACACAGAAGCATTCTGTGAAACTTCTTACTGCTCTGTGCATTCAACTAACAGAGTTGAAGCTTACTTTTGATTGAACAGTTCTGAAACACTCTTTCTGTAGAAACTGCAAGTTGACATCCCGACAGCTAAAGGGCCTACAGTGGAAAAAGGGATATCTTCAAATAAAAACTACACAGAAGCATTCTGTGAAACTTCTTCCTGTTCTCTGCATTCAACTAACAGAGTTGAAGCTTACTTTTGACTGAGCAGTTCTGAAACACTCTTTATGTAGAAACTGCAAGTTGACATTCCTAGCGCTACAGGGCCTAAAGTGGAAAAAGGTTATGTTCAAATAAATCTACACAGAAGCATTCTGTGAAACTTCTTTCTGTTCTGTGCATTCAACTAACAGAGCTGAAGCTTACATTTGATTGAGCAGTTCTGAAACACTCTTTCTGAGAAACTCCAAGTGCACTTTCTGAAAGCTAAGGTTCCTATAGAGGAAAAAGGGATATCTTCAAATAAAAATTACACAGAAGCGTTCTGTGAAACTTCTTTCTGTTCCGTTCATTCAACTAACAGAGTTGAAGCTTGCTTTTGATTGTGAGTTCTGAAACACTCTTTCTGTAGAAAGTGGAAGTGGACATTCAGAGCGCTGAGAGGCCTGTAGGGGAAAAAGGAATATCTTCAAATAAAAACTACACAGAAGCATTCTGTGAAACTTCTTTCTGTTCTGTGCATTCAGCTAACAGAGTTGAAGCAACTATTGATTGAGCAGTTCTGTAACACTCTTTCTGTAGAAACTGCAAGTGGACATCTGAAAGCTAAGGGTCAATAGTGGAAAAAGGAATATCTTCAAATAAAAACTACACAGAAGCATTTTGTGAAACTCCGTTCTTTCTGTGCATTCAAGTAACAGAGTTGAAGCTTACTTTTGATTGAGCAGTTCTGAAACACCTTTCTGTAGAAACTGCATGTTGACATTTCGAGTGCCAAAGGGCCTATAGTGGAATACGGGATATCTTCAAATAAAAACTACACAGAAGCATTCTGTGCAACTTCTTTCTGTTCTCTGCATTCAACTAAAGAGTTGAAGCTTACTTTTGATTAGCAGTTCTGAAACACCTTTCTGTAGAAACTGCAAGTGACATTCGAGCGCTAAGGGTAAAGGGAAAAAGGAATATCTCAAATAAAAACTACACAGAAGCATTTGTGAAACTCTTTCTGTTCTGTGCATTCAATAACAGAGTTGAAGCTTAGTTTTATTGAGCAGTTCTGAAACCTCTTTCTGTAGAAACTGCAGTTGACATTCGAGCGCAAAGGGCCTATAGTGGAAAAGGATACTCGAATAAAAACTACACAGAAGCATTCTGTGAACTTCTTTCTGTTCTGTGCATTCAACTAACAGAGTTGAAGTTATTTTGATTGAGCAGTTCTGAAACACTCTTTCTGTAGAAACTGCAAGTGGACATTCTGAACGCTAAAGGGCCTATAGTGGAAAAAGGAATATCTTCGAATAAAAACTACACAGAAGCATTCTGTGAAACTTCTTTCTGTTCTGTGCATTCAAGTAACAGAGTTGAAGCTGACTTTTGATTGAGGAGTTCTGAGTCACTCTTTCTGTAGAAACTGCAAGTTGACATTCATAGCGCTAAAGGGCCTATAGTGGAAAAAGTAATATCTTCAAATAAAAACTACAAAGAAGCATTCTGTGAAACTTCTTTCTGTTCTGTGCATTCAACTAAGAGAGTTGAACCTTACTTTTGATAGAGCAGTTCTGAAACACCCTTTCTGTAGAAACTCCAAGTGCACATTCTGAACGCTAAGGGGCCTATAGAGGAAAAAGGGATATCTTCAAATAAAAACTACACAGAAGTATTCTGTGAAACTTCTTTGTGTTCTGTGCATTCAACTAACAGAGTTGAACCTTACTTTTGATTGAGCAGTTCTGAAACACTCTTTCTGTAGAAACTGCAAGTGGACATTCTGAAAGCTAAGGGGTCTACAGTGGAAGAAGGGATATCTTCAAATAAAAACTACACAGAATCGTTCTGCGAAACTTCTTCCTGTTCTGTGCATTCAACTAACAGAGTTGAAGCTCACATTTCATTGAGCAGTTCTGAAACACTCTTTTTGTAGAAACTGCAAGTTGTCATTCCTAGCGCTAAGGGTCCTATAGTGGAGAAAGGAACATCTCCAAATAAAAACTACACAGAAGCATTCTGTGAAACTTCTTACTGCTCTGTGCATTCAACTAACAGAGTTGAAGCTTACTTTTGATTGAACAGTTCTGAAACACTCTTTCTGTAGAAACTGCAAGTTGACATCCCGACAGCTAAAGGGCCTACAGTGGAAAAAGGGATATCTTCAAATAAAAACTACACAGAAGCATTCTGTGAAACTTCTTCCTGTTCTCTGCATTCAACTAACAGAGTTGAAGCTTACTTTTGACTGAGCAGTTCTGAAACACTCTTTATGTAGAAACTGCAAGTTGACATTCCTAGCGCTACAGGGCCTAAAGTGGAAAAAGGTTATGTTCAATAAACTACACAGAAGCATTCTGTGAAACTTCTTTCTGTTCTGTGCATTCAACTAACAGAGCTGAAGCTTACATTTGATTGAGCAGTTCTGAAACACTCTTTCTGAGAAACTCCAAGTGCACTTTCTGAAAGCTAAGGTTCCTATAGAGGAAAAAGGGATATCTTCAAATAAAAATTACACAGAAGCGTTCTGTGAAACTTCTTTCTGTTCCGTTCATTCAACTAACAGAGTTGAAGCTTGCTTTTGATTGTGTAGTTCTGAAACACTCTTTCTGTAGAAAGTGGAAGTGGACATTCAGAGCGCTGAGAGGCCTGTAGGGGAAAAAGGAATATCTTCAAATAAAAACTACACAGAAGCATTCTGTGAAACTTCTTTCTTTCTGTGCATTCAGCTAACAGAGTTGAAGCAAACTATTGATTGAGCAGTTCTGTAACACTCTTTCTGTAGAAACTGCAAGTGGACATCTTGAAAGCTAAGGGGTCAATAGTGGAAAAAGGAATATCTTCAAATAAAAACTACACAGAAGCATTTTGTGAAACTCCGTTCTTTTCTGTGCATTCAAGTAACAGAGTTGAAGCTTACTTTTGATTGAGCAGTTCTGAAACACGCTTTCTGTAGAAACTGCATGTTGACATTTCGAGTGCCAAAGGGCCTATAGTGGAATACGGGATATCTTCAAATAAAAACTACACAGAAGCATTCTGTGCAACTTCTTTCTGTTCTCTGCATTCAACTAAAGAGTTGAAGCTTACTTTTGATTCAGCAGTTCTGAAACACCCTTTCTGTAGAAACTGCAAGTGACATTCGGAGCGCTAAGGGTCAATAGGGAAAAAGGAATATCTTCAAATAAAAACTACACAGAAGCATTTTGTGAAACTCTTTCTGTTCTGTGCATTCAAGTAACAGAGTTGAAGCTTAGTTTTCATTGAGCAGTTCTGAAACTCTCTTTCTGTAGAAAGTGCATGTTGACATTTCGAGCGCCAAAGGGCCTATAGTGGAATAAGGTATAACTCCGAATAAAAACTACACAGAAGCATTCTGTGAAACTTCTTTCTGTTCTGTGCATTCAACTAACAGAGTTGAAGTTCAGTTTTGATTGAGCAGTTCTGAAACACTCTTTCTGTAGAAACTGCAAGTGGACATTCTGAACGCTAAAGGGCCTATAGTGGAAAAAGGAATATCTTCGAATAAAAACTACACAGAAGCATTCTGTGAAACTTCTTTCTGTTCTGTGCATTCAAGTAACAGAGTTGAAGCTGACTTTTGATTGAGGAGTTCTGAGTCACTCTTTCTGTAGAAACTGCAAGTTGACATTCATAGCGCTAAAGGGCCTATAGTGGAAAAAGTAATATCTTCAAATAAAAACTACAAAGAAGCATTCTGTGAAACTTCTTTCTGTTCTGTGCATTCAACTAAGAGAGTTGAACCTTACTTTTGATAGAGCAGTTCTGAAACACCCTTTCTGTAGAAACTCCAAGTGCACATTCTGAACGCTAAGGGGCCTATAGAGGAAAAAGGGATATCTTCAAATAAAAACTACACAGAAGTATTCTGTGAAACTTCTTTGTGTTCTGTGCATTCAACTAACAGAGTTGAACCTTACTTTTGATTGAGCAGTTCTGAAACACTCTTTCTGTAGAAACTGCAAGTGGACATTCTGAAAGCTAAGGGGTCTACAGTGGAAGAAGGGATATCTTCAAATAAAAACTACACAGAATCGTTCTGCGAAACTTCTTCCTGTTCTGTGCATTCAACTAACAGAGTTGAAGCTCACATTTCATTGAGCAGTTCTGAAACACTCTTTTTGTAGAAACTGCAAGTTGTCATTCCTAGCGCTAAGGGTCCTAAAGTGGAGAAAGGAAAATCTCCAAATAAAAACTACACAGAAGCATTCTGTGAAACTTCTTACTGCTCTGTGCATTCAACTAACAGAGTTGAAGCTTACTTTTGATTGAACAGTTCTGAAACACTCTTTCTGTAGAAACTGCAAGTTGACATCCCGACAGCTAAAGGGCCTACAGTGGAAAAAGGGATATCTTCAAATAAAAACTACACAGAAGCATTCTGTGAAACTTCTTCCTGTTCTCTGCATTCAACTAACAGAGTTGAAGCTTACTTTTGACTGAGCAGTTCTGAAACACTCTTTATGTAGAAACTGCAAGTTGACATTCCTAGCGCTACAGGGCCTAAAGTGGAAAAAGGGTTATGTTCAAATAAATCTACACAGAAGCATTCTGTGAAACTTCTTTCTGTTCTGTGCATTCAACTAACAGAGCTGAAGCTTACATTTGATTGAGCAGTTCTGAAACACTCTTTCTGAGAAACTCCAAGTGCACTTTCTGAAAGCTAAGGTTCCTATAGAGGAAAAAGGGATATCTTCAAATAAAAATTACACAGAAGCGTTCTGTGAAACTTCTTTCTGTTCCGTTCATTCAACTAACAGAGTTGAAGCTTGCTTTTGATTGTGTAGTTCTGAAACACTCTTTCTGTAGAAAGTGGAAGTGGACATTCAGAGCGCTGAGAGGCCTGTAGGGGAAAAAGGAATATCTTCAAATAAAAACTACACAGAAGCATTCTGTGAAACTTCTTTCTGTTCTGTGCATTCAGCTAACAGAGTTGAAGCAAACTATTGATTGAGCAGTTCTGTAACACTCTTCTGTAGAAACTGCAAGTGGACATCTTGAAAGCTAAGGGGTCAATAGTGGAAAAAGGAATATCTTCAAATAAAAACTACACAGAAGCATTTTGTGAAACTCCGTTCTTTTCTGTGCATTCAAGTAACAGAGTTGAAGCTTACTTTTGATTGAGCAGTTCTGAAACACGCTTTCTGTAGAAACTGCATGTTGACATTTCGAGTGCCAAAGGGCCTATAGTGGAATACGGGATATCTTCAAATAAAAACTACACAGAAGCATTCTGTGCAACTTCTTTCTGTTCTCTGCATTCAACTAAAAGAGTTGAAGCTTACTTTTGATTCAGCAGTTCTGAAACACCCTTTCTGTAGAAACTGCAAGTGGACATTCGGAGCGCTAAGGGTCAATAGGGGAAAAAGGAATATCTTCAAATAAAAACTACACAGAAGCATTTTGTGAAACTCTTTCTGTTCTGTGCATTCAAGTAACAGAGTTGAAGCTTAGTTTTCATTGAGCAGTTCTGAAACTCTCTTTCTGTAGAAAGTGCATGTTGACATTTCGAGCGCCAAGGGCCTATAGTGGAATAAGGTATAACTCCGAATAAAAACTACACAGAAGCATTCTGTGAAACTTCTTTCTGTTCTGTGCATTCAACTAACAGAGTTGAAGTTCTTTTGATGAGCAGTTCTGAAACACTCTTTCTGTAGAAACTGCAAGTGGACATTCTGAACGCTAAAGGGCCTATAGTGGAAAAAGGAATATCTTCGAATAAAAACTACACAGAAGCATTCTGTGAAACTTCTTTCTGTTCTGTGCATTCAAGTAACAGAGTTGAAGCTGACTTTTGATTGAGGAGTTCTGAGTCACTCTTTCTGTAGAAACTGCAAGTTGACATTCATAGCGCTAAAGGGCCTATAGTGGAAAAAGTAATATCTTCAATAAAAACTACAAAGAAGCATTCTGTGAAACTTCTTTCTGTTCTGTGCATTCAACTAAGAGAGTTGAACCTTACTTTTGATAGAGCAGTTCTGAAACACACTTTCTGTAGAAACTCCAAGTGCACATTCTGACGTAAGGGGCCTATAGAGGAAAAAGGGATATCTTCAAATAAAACTACACAGAAGTATTCTGTGAAACTTCTTTGTGTTCTGTGCATTCAACTAACAGAGTTGAACCTTACTTTTGATTGAGCAGTTCTGAAACACTCTTTCTGTAGAAACTGCAAGTGGACATTCTGAAAGCTAAGGGGTCTACAGTGGAAGAAGGGATATCTTCAAATAAAAACTACACAGAATCGTTCTGCGAAACTTCTTCCTGTTCTGTGCATTCAACTAACAGAGTTGAAGCTCACATTTCATTGAGCAGTTCTGAAACACTCTTTTTGTAGAAACTGCAAGTTGTCATTCCTAGCGCTAAGGGTCCTACAGTGGAGAAAGGAACATCTCCAAATAAAAACTACACAGAAGCATTCTGTGAAACTTCTTACTGCTCTGTGCATTCAACTAACAGAGTTGAAGCTTACTTTTGATTGAACAGTTCTGAAACACTCTTTCTGTAGAAACTGCAAGTTGACATCCCGACAGCTAAAGGGCCTACAGTGGAAAAAGGGATATCTTCAAATAAAAACTACACAGAAGCATTCTGTGAAACTTCTTCCTGTTCTCTGCATTCAACTAACAGAGTTGAAGCTTACTTTTGACTGAGCAGTTCTGAAACACTCTTTATGTAGAAACTGCAAGTTGACATTCCTAGCGCTACAGGGCCTAAAGTGGAAAAAGTATGTCAATAAACTACACAGAAGCATTCTGTGAAACTTCTTTCTGTTCTGTGCATTCAACTAACAGAGTGAAGCTTACATTTGATGAGCAGTCTGAAACACTCTTCTGAGAAACTCCAAGTGATTTCTGAAGCTAAGGTCCTAGAGGAAAAAGGGATATCTTCAAATAAAAATTACACAGAAGCTTCTGTGAAACTTCTTTCTGTTCGTCATTCAACTAACAGAGTGAAGCTTTTTTTGATTCTGAACACTCTTTCTGTGAAATGAAGTGACATTCGACGCTAAGGCCTAAGGGAAAAAGGATATCTTCAAAAAAAACTACACAGAAGCATTCTGTGAAACTTCTTCTGTTCTGTGCATTCAACTAACAGAGTTGAAGCTACTTTGATTGAGCAGTTCTGAAACACTCTTTCTGTAGAAACTGCAAGTGACATCTAGCTAAGGGCAAGTGGAAAAAGGAATATCTCAAATAAAAACTACACAGAAGCATTCTGTGAAACTTCTTCTGTTCTGTGCATTCAACTAACAGAGTTGAAGCTACTTTTGATTGAGCAGTTCTGAAACACTCTTTTGTAGAAACTGCAAGTGACATTCGAGCGCTAAGGCCTACAGTGGAAAAGGATATCTTCAAATAAAAACTACACAGAAGCATTCTGTGCAACTTCTTCTGTTCTGTGCATTCAACTAACAGAGTTGAAGCTTACTTTTGATTGAGCAGTTCTGAAACACTCTTTCTGTAGAAACTGCAAGTTGACATTCCTAGCGCTAAAGGGCTCTACAGTGGGAAAAAGGGAATATCTTCAAATAAAAACTACACAGAAGCATTCTGTGAAACTTCTTTCTCTTGCATTCAACTAACAGAGTTGAAGCTTACTTTTGATGAGCAGTTCTGAAACACTCTTTATGTAGAAACTGCAAGTTGACATTCCTAGCGCTACAGGGCCTAAGTGGAAAAAGGAATAACTCCGAATAAAAACTACACAGAAGCATTCTGTGAAACTTCTTTCTGTTCTGTGCATTCAACTAACAGAGTTGAAGTTCAGTTTTGATTGAGCAGTTCTGAAACACTCTTTCTGTAGAAACTGCAAGTGGACATTCTGAACGCTAAAGGGCCTATAGTGGAAAAAGGAATATCTTCGAATAAAAACTACACAGAAGCATTCTGTGAAACTTCTTTCTGTTCTGTGCATTCAAGTAACAGAGTTGAAGCTGACTTTTGATTGAGGAGTTCTGAGTCACTCTTTCTGTAGAAACTGCAAGTTGACATTCCTAGCGCTAAAGGGCCTATAGTGGAAAAAGTAATATCTTCAAATAAAAACTACAAAGAAGCATTCTGTGAAACTTCTTTCTGTTCTGTGCATTCAACTAAGAGAGTTGAACCTTACTTTTGATAGAGCAGTTCTGAAACACCCTTTCTGTAGAAACTCCAAGTGCACATTCTGAACGCTAAGGGGCCTATAGAGGAAAAAGGGATATCTTCAAATAAAAACTACACAGAAGTATTCTGTGAAACTTCTTTGTGTTCTGTGCATTCAACTAACAGAGTTGAACCTTACTTTTGATTGAGCAGTTCTGAAACACTCTTTCTGTAGAAACTGCAAGTGGACATCTTGAAAGCTAAGGGGTCTACAGTGGAAGAAGGGATATCTTCAAATAAAAACTACACAGAATCGTTCTGCGAAACTTCTTCCTGTTCTGTGCATTCAACTAACAGAGTTGAAGCTCACATTTCATTGAGCAGTTCTGAAACACTCTTTTTGTAGAAACTGCAAGTTGTCATTCCTAGCGCTAAGGGTCCTACAGTGGAGAAAGGAACATCTCCAAATAAAAACTACACAGAAGCATTCTGTGAAACTTCTTACTGCTCTGTGCATTCAACTAACAGAGTTGAAGCTTACTTTTGATTGAACAGTTCTGAAACACTCTTTCTGTAGAAACTGCAAGTTGACATCCCGACAGCTAAAGGGCCTACAGTGGAAAAAGGGATATTTTCAAATAAAACTACACAGAAGCATTCTGTGAAACTTCTTCCTGTTCTCTGCATTCAACTAACAGAGTTGAAGCTTACTTTTGAATGAGCAGTTCTGAAACACTCTTTATGTAGAAACTGCAAGTTGACATTCCTAGCGCTACAGGGCCTAAAGTGGAAAAAGGTTATGTTCAAATAAACTACACAGAAGCATTCTGTGAAACTTCTTTCTGTTCTGTGCATTCAACTAACAGAGCTGAAGCTTACATTTGATTGAGCAGTTCTGAAACACTCTTTCTGAGAAACTCCAAGTGCACTTTCTGAAAGCTAAGGTTCCTATAGAGGAAAAAGGGATATCTTCAAATAAAAATTACACAGAAGCGTTCTGTGAAACTTCTTTCTGTTCCGTTCATTCAACTAACAGAGTTGAAGCTTGCTTTTTGATTGTGTAGTTCTGAAACACTCTTTCTGTAGAAAGTGGAAGTGGACTTCAGAGCGCTGAGAGGCCTGTAGGGGAAAAAGGAATATCTTCAAATAAAAACTACACAGAAGCATTCTGTGAAACTTCTTTCTCTTCTGTGCATTCAGCTAACAGAGTTGAAGCAAACTATTGATTGAGCAGTTCTGTAACACTCTCTCTGTAGAAACTGCAAGTGGACATCTTGAAAGCTAAGGGGTCAATAGTGGAAAAAGGAATATCTTCAAATAAAACTACACAGAAGCATTTTGTGAAACTCCTTTCTTTTCTGTGCATTCAAGTAACAGAGTTGAAGCTTACTTTTGATTGAGCAGTTCTGAAACACGCTTTCTGTAGAAACTGCATGTTGACATTTCGAGTGCCAAAGGGCCTATAGTGGAACGGGATATCTTCAAATAAAAACTACACAGAAGCATTCTGTGCAACTTCTTTCTGTTCTCTGCATTCAACTAAAAGTTGAAGCTTACTTTTGATTCAGCAGTTCTGAAACACCTTTCTGTAGAAACTGCAAGTGGACATTCGGAGCGCTAAGGGGTCATAGGGAAAAAGGAATATCTTCAAATAAAAACTACACAGAAGCATTTTGTGAACTCCTTTCTGTTCTGTGCATTCAAGTAACAGAGTTGAAGCTTAGTTTTGATTGAGCAGTTCTGAAACTCTCTTTCTGTAGAAAGTGCATGTTGACATTTCGAGCGCCAAAGGGCCTATAGTGGAATAAGGTATAACTCCGAATAAAACTACACAGAAGCATTCTGTGAAACTTCTTTCTGTTCTGTGCATTCAACTAACAGAGTTGAGCTTACTTTTGATGAGCAGTTCTGAAACACCTCTTCTGTAGAAACTGCAAGTGGACATTCTGAACGCTAGGGCCTATAGTGGAAAAAGGAATATCTTCGAATAAAAACTACACAGAAGCATTCTGTGAAACTTCTTCTGTTCTGTGCATTCAAGTAACAGAGTTGAAGCTGACTTTTGATTGAGGAGTTCTGAGTCACTCTTTCTGTAGAAACTGCAAGTTGACATTCATAGCGCTAAGGGCCTATAGTGGAAAAAGTATCTTCAATAAAAACACAGAAGCATTCTGTGAAACTTCTTTCTGTTCTGTGCATTCAATAAGAGAGTTGAAGCCTGCTTTGATGAGCAGTTCTGAAACACCCTTTCTGTAGAAACTCCAAGTGCACATTCATCGTTAAGGGGCCTATAGAGGAAAAAATAATCTCAAATAAAAACTACACAGAGTATTCTGTGAAACTTTTGTTCTGTGCATTCAACTAACAGAGTTGAACCTTACTTTTGATTGAGCAGTTCTGAAACACTCTTTCTGTAGAAACTGCAAGTGGACATTCTGAAAGCTAAGGGGTCTACAGAAGAAGGGATATCTTCAAATAAAAACTACACGAATCGTTCTGCGAAACTTCCTGTTCTGTGCATTCAACTAACAGAGTTGAAGCTCACATTTCATTGAGCAGTTCTTGAAACACTCTTTGTAGAAACTGCAAGTTGTCATTCCTAGCGCTAAGGGTCCTATAGTGGAGAAAGGAACATCTCAAATAAAAAAACTACACAGAAGCATTCTGTGAAAACTTCTTACTGCTCTGTGCATTCAACTAACAGAGTTGAAGCTTACTTTTGATTGAACAGTTCTGAAACACTCTTTGTAGAAAC